>NC_041386.1:614066596-614067801 GCF_002162155.2 Triticum dicoccoides
GACAAAACCAGCATAGAACCCAATGTCTTGCTCCTGCTTTGCAACTTTCAGGTCCTGAATCTGTTGCATGTAACAAAGTCGAGCATATAATTAATCACCATAGGATATATTTCTTTGTTGCGAGAACTTCATGAGTGTTCAATATGTCATCAAACAATAATTTCCATGAATACAATCAGAATAGGTGTGCAATTTTTGTGACATCTCTACGTACCATGAAGTAAAGGTAGGGAAATAGCGACTGGATGGGGAACGCTGGAAAGATAACAAACTAGGGTGTTAGTTAGAAAGCATCAAAAATTAAATTAATCTGATATAGCTGAACTAAAAAAAAATAAAACATACAAGAATATGTCCAGTTGTGACAATAAAAAAATATGAGTTCTGTAAACGAACTGCGAGACTCTCTAGAAAAAACCATGAATGAAATAACATGTTGGGCACCATGTTGATCTTAGTATTCTGAAGTCCGAAATTGTCAGGATCTCGTCTCGTTTACTGTATATATCTCTTTTTTTTTGCCGTGTACATGTTGTGGCGGGCAGCCTCCGCTGAGTTATTGCCTTCAGTTGGGTGCGGCCCAATTATTTTGAGATTGATTTTTTCTTCAACTGTTGTTAATTTTGTGTTTGGCCGTGCAGCCTATACTTTTTTCTTTTTTGAATGAATATAATATGTTTTTGCCAATAGGATCAGATCCATAATAAAGATTCATCGAGAATACAAAACACCTCAAACATAATTAAAAAAAACACATGAAGGTATATGGACCACCAAATGACCATTGTCGCTCCCAGAAAGAGCCGCCGACACACACGTAACCAACTTTTCTTGTTGAGGATTTCCTTTTACATTTTGTATCGAGTCACACACAACTTCTGGGTGAGACATAAGGAAGGAAAAAAAACTCATGTAGCCGTCGTCTTTTTAGTATGTCTCTTTTTAAGCTCAAAAATCTAATAAGAAGCCCAAATAGAGAAAGCAAGTTCCAAACAGGGTCGCGGCTGTACGTTTTTAAAAAGAATCAAATTTCCAAAACTGTGGGAACTGCAAGTATTCAAATGGGGGCGCTATTAAAAAAATTGGTACACCTTCTTTCTGTGCTCACCAGACAAACACACACACACACACACACACGCACGCACGCACGCACGCACGCACGCACGCACACACACACACATAAATGGGATTGCCAACACACGCAC
>NC_041386.1:614067900-614069038 GCF_002162155.2 Triticum dicoccoides
AACAATATTTTGAGATTTTGTTTACATTTCGTATCGGTCGCACACGAGTTCTGGGTGAGCTATAGTAACCCCTAAAAAAAAAAGTAACGCCTCAAAGAAAATGTATGGCATGCATTTTCTAGGATCGAAATACTATACTAGAGGTGTCTCTTTATGGAATGGAATCCAAGAGACGCGCTCAAGCAAGATGCAGAGGAGAGGAGAGATGGGTGGTCGCGAGTCACGCTGGCTATGTATAGCTCTTACCGGCGCAGAGGCAGACGACCCAGATGAAGAAGAAGTTGAGGTAGGGGACGCCGGCGTTGGCCTTGTTGGCCTCGTCCAGCCTGCACCCGGGGCACCCCTCCCTGCACACCCTCCTCCCTTTCCCCAGCAACGGAGCCGCCATTGCCGCCCTCCCTTGGATGTGCTCGCTGAACAGGTGGATCAATAAAAGAAACAACTTAAGAAGGGCGCACGTACGTTGGCCGTAACGCGCGCGCACGGGACAGGCGTTAGCGTAGCCGCGCTGCTGCTTGTGGCGGTGGTGTTAATAAGCGAGAGCGAGACGCGCGGGGAGGAAGAGGAAGAGGGCGACGTGCGTCCGTGTCGTACGTGTGTGTCACTGGTGTTGGATGTTCAGAGGTTCGATCGGCTCGGCCCGTACGTGTGTAGAAAGACACGAGATTTGCGAATCGACAACGTGTGCCTGGCGTCCTTAGCCTTGTGTAGAAAGACACGAGATTCAGCTGCAACGGCCAGGAATCAAATCCTGGCGCCTCCTCTAAGCGCCCCCATTGTAGATGCCCTCATGAACGGCCTTTGATTCCCTCAAGCAACAACTCGAGATACAAACGCTACACACAGGGGGCGGGGAGTCTTATACATGCGCGTGCACACGCGCCACGCCACGCCCACAGCGCCCACTCACCACGTCCCGCACCCCTGGCTCGCGCTCCCGCCGTACTCGGATGCGGACGACGCGGCCAGTACCGGTGCTGGCAACGCACTGCACCCCCTGCTTCTTCACCAACTAACTCACACGCGCACATACACGTGGTCACACACACACACACACACACTCTGTCACGGTCCCGGCTTTATTTGGTTAGCATTGATTAAGAGCTAACCACGTTTCTGTAACTAGTAGGGGGGGTGG
>NC_041386.1:614069048-614096482 GCF_002162155.2 Triticum dicoccoides
CGCCACTGCTAGGGAGGGTGACGGCGGCCAAGCTGAGCGCCGCCGCCTATAGTTCGTCGTCGCCGAGCGCATCCATGTCGGATCTCCACCACCAAACACCTCCCCACCGACCGGATCCGCGGATCTGCATGTCGGTCGTGGAGCGCCATCAACCTCACCGCCGCCATGTAACCACCAATGCTGGAAACAGCCAAAACACCGCAGTGTACGTCCACGTCCACTACTAGCGCTCGGCCCCGTGTTGCAGCAACACCTTCGAGACATGTTTCTACAACAACGCGGCATTGTTTCAGAACGACGACGACAACTGTACAAGTACGTTGTTGCAGAACAACGACAACGACTGTGCAAGTGCGCGACGCGGCTGTGGATGCTATTGCAATTTTTTCAACAAGAATCTTGTTGTAGAAAATTAGATGCCGCAACCGGAGATGTTGTTGCAGTTTTTGCAACAAAGGTTTGAAGCAAAAAATTAGAGAAGAAAATGTTTTGCAACATGGGTCTCATTGTAGGAAATTAGGCCAATTCCAGCGCGCGACCCCATCCTGTCCGGGTTCATCCGTTTGGGGCAAAACGGACATACCAGACGGCCCAGCGCGGGGGCGCAAACGGACTTTTGTCCGTTTTATGTCCCTTTCGACCCATCCGGGCCCAAGTTTGGGCCGCTTTTGAGGTGAAATGGACAGCGCGCGGACCAGCGGAACGCGCGTGCTTGTCCTCCCCTGGCCCACCCGTCGGTGGCACAAAGCACCGGCCCGGCGCCCCATTTCATGCCACCCCCCCCAACCCTCCCACACGTCCTGCGACCTCCCCTCCGCCCACCACCCTCCCGCCATGGTCGATGACCGGCCAAATTCCGGCGGCCAGGCCGTCGACCCATGCGGAAAGGTGAAGAAGAAGGCGGCCAAGGGTTCGAGGAAGCCGCGGTCGGAACTCTCACCGGCGAAGCTCGCAAAGCTGGATGCCGAATCGGCCAAGAGGAGGAACCGGCGGACGGCGGCCAAGGGCAAGACCGCCGCGGCCAGGTTCACCGCCGAGCGCACTGCGATGGAGGCCGCGCGGCACAAGGCCGACCTCAACGAGAAGGAGGCCATCGTCAACAAAGCGCACGCCCTCCTCATGCATGGGATGTGCCGTCCGGCGATCTTCTCGGCAGCGCCCGTCGGCCTGGCGAGCACAGGCTCATCGGTCGCCCGGCCTCTGCAGTGCCCCTCGCCAACGCCATTGTCGCCCGGTTTTCCTCCGCCAAGGTACGAAGGCCAGACCTGTTTCTCGATGTCGTCGGATGACAGCGTGATCGCGCCGTCCACCCCGCGCCCCTCGGCCGTCATCGACCTCAACGTCACGCCGGGGTCCAGCAGCAGCGGCCGCCCCGTCCGTCGAGATGCAAAGAAAGCAAGTATGTCTGCCGTCTACGGCCACCATGCCGTTGCCCCGCGTCCTGTTCGGCGAAATTCCAACTAGGGCCGCTGGCATGAACTACGGGCCGTGGTTATTCGAATATGGCGTTTGAAAAATGAGGCGGACATGATGTGGCCAAAGGATGCGTCCGCGCGTTGGGTGCACGGCCACCGGCATCCCAGAAAAGGTCCGGTCACGACCCCATTGCCCATCCCAAACGGACAGAATCCGGGCCAAACGGAGGTCTGTTTGGGGTCGTGCGCTGGAGTTGGCCTTAGAGAAGAGTAGTTTTGTAACAAAGGTTTTGTTGCAGGAAATTAGAGAAAACAAGGAACTATACAGACTGCTTGCATCATAGAATCGGACGGCTCATGAGGTGGCGTATTTTTTTTAAAGATCCGTCAGACGACAAGTAGCACACCCCTTATGTGATTATAGGATGTAGACAAATAAACATGATGATCATTTCCCATCAAGAAACAAATAAAGTAATATGTTTGAGCAATAGGTATTAAGAAATGTTGAACATCCTTATTGATTTCCTGTATGTATATTTTCTGCAAATCTGGTTATGTATCTATCTGTCAGTCAGGTTACTGAGAACACCTTAGAGCTGAAAAGAAATCTAAAGGATAATCTGTGCAGTAAGCAAGATCTTTTCAAAAATGGATCCTCTAAACACGACAGGGTTGGTGGCCTGGTGTTGCCCATTGGAAAGACATTTCTTCTACTGTATATGCAAATTTTGACATAACCACATGTCTCCCTCATGATGCAGAGCATGCGAGATTCATTTGCTTCCCGTTCCTGTGAGGTAGTTTTTTTTCTACGAAGGGGCAAGGAGGATTAGTGGTGCAATGGACTAATTAGTGTTTTTGGCCTTTATAGATCTTCTATAGATGGACGGTCGTAATTGTTTGGATCGCCCTCTTTAGATGTAGCAAAGGTTGGTTTCCTATGCCATCATGAGCAATAGTATTCTGGCCCAGTTCTTTTGCCAGAATCTGAGGATTTTCCCAGAATCCGACCCCTACCCAGCTTCTCCCAGAATCTTTAAGCCTCATTTATTTTACCATCCGATCTAGTTAGAGTCTAATTAGACAGGATTGTAAAACAAATGGGGCTCAAAGATTCAAGGAGAAGCTGGGTAGGGGTCAGATTCTAGGAGAATCCCCAGATTTTGGCAAAAGAACTGGGCCCTGTTTCACAGGTTGCACCAAGGTATGGAGATGTACTAGCAAAAAACTGATGCAGATATTTCCTCTCATGATGAAATTACAACCCCAGCAAGATCCAAATTCGACAAGAAAACCATCTCTATCAATAGGTAGCGTAGCAAATTTAACAACAATGGGAGCCCAAGCAAGTCGGCGTCGTCAACACACTGCGATACTAGAGTCTCAGCAACATTCATTCAGCACGCGATGCGTCGTCTTCTACAGTCTAAAACATCCAGCACATCTAGGTCCGCTGGGCGTAAACCTTCCTCGACCCGGACAACAGTACCATGTACTGAAAATCGTTGTTAGCATCCACAAGATACAGCAGTACTGACACTAGGAGAGCGTTCATCAAGAGAATTCTGTGAGATTAGGCATCGAGTAGCCACACATGGTTTCATCATCCCCCAACGGAAACTGGCGCCCAGGTTCAGACAAAGGTCCCAGTCGACACAGGTGTATGCGCATGACATCAATCCTGCGGCAGAAGTAAACAAACACAAGCGTAAGAAGCAGCTACTGGAAACTAGAATGTGAAGTAAAATGCAGAAAACACACTGCAAATATCAGTACCTCTTGAATTGGGGTGCTTTCATCTGCTTGTTTCTGCTCATCAGCCCCATCCTCCTCCTGGTCCTGACCATCTGTCTCCATCTTCTCAGCTTCAGCTTCCTCTGACCCCTCAGCCATGTTAGTATCAGGCTTGGGGAGCGCAAACTCAGCAGGAACTTGGCCAGTGCTCAGCGCCTGATATCATGGTGACAAACGAGTGCACGTCAGTACTCAGCATAAGGTGCTTCAAACTGCACAAATTGCCACAGCTAAACGACACATGGCATGTTACCTTCTCAAGCCTTGTTACTTCATCAAGTGTCTGAGAGTTCACGATAGCAGCCTACAGATAACAAACTTGTTAAACACAAATTCGCAGCCAGATGTATCAGTATTACAAAAGAAAATACGCAGAAGATACTGACATTTACAGCACAACCTATATACAGTAATTGAGAACAAAAGATGCCTCGGTAACTGAGATGAACATGAACATCATGGTAAAACCAAAACATATGAAGGTAGATATCAAGTCCATAGCAAACATGCTAGTAAAACAACTGACCATGTTTTTTCCCCTGAATGCAATAATCGCCATAGGGGTTCTACTCAACTTGCAATAATGACATTAACAGTATGTGTCCAAAATAAAAGAGGGAGTGTACCTTGATAGCTGTGATCTGCGCAGGCGTTGGAGCGACTACTTTAGGGCCCTGATCTTTTGTGGTACCTTGAGAATCCATCACTACTGGAGTATAAGCTTTGGCAGCAACCTTCTTTGCCGCCTCCTCTGCCTCCTTTGAGTGGAACTTATATGCTGCGTCAGCTCTCTCCTACATAAACACAAAATCTCATACAAAATTTCAGAAACATACACAAAACCAGGCACGGCAAATAATGCTAGTGAACATGCCAACCAAAAAACATTCAATGGCATTCATGCATCTAATTCACAGATAATCAGTTAAAAGAGTTGCTCTTTTCCCCCTTTTGCTGCCAGCACTTCTGCGGTCAATTCCAAAATCATTTTGGAAATCATTCCGAAGGAAATGAATCAACCTGTGGGGAATAAATCAACAAATCAAGCAGCGACAGGATTTCTGTGCATATCCAGAACTTCTAAAAAACTTCATGATAAAACTATTATGCATGGTATAAATCAACAACTCCTAGCTCCATTAAAAAAGAAATGAAGAAAATGATTATAGAAGAAAAGAGTATTAGCTGCTGACAGAACTCATAAACTGTCAATTAATGACAGTAACTCTTTTCTTTTAGAAGTCCCAAGAATTATCTTGACTTGATGCTCTAAAGGGCTAGCAGCCTAGCACGATAGCATCTAGATGGTGTTCTCAACTAATACTTCTTCAATTAAAATAAACATGACTTAGAGCAGACATAGTCTATTGATTAGCATAAAGCCGTAAACCACATAAGCCTGCAATGCTGCTAAATTTTGAGCTCATTTGAACTAACTCATATCTTAGATAAGTAAAACATATATGGGCAGATGTATGTGGGCTGTAGATACATGCAATATATTATGTCCAGACATTATATATCACTAAATTTCTGTGTTCATTGAAGAAATCATGACAAGTTGGTTTCCCATATATGAAGAACTAGACAAAGTTCAATGCAGCACAGTGGCACACAAATGGTAAATGATGTTTCATCATTAAAGAAAATGCAAACATAGGATGTTGACTTTAGAGACTATGATTAGCTATCAAATGAGAGAAAACTGCAGCGGAATTAAACAGATGTCATTCAGAACAAAATAATTGGCACTATGCAGAAGTATATTTGGACAACATGACAATCAAGAAATCAAGCCTGACTACAGATGATTCAAATATCAAACATAATTGTGTTATCAAGAATTTGATGGTTGCTAACCTGTTGTTTCACTTTCTTGAAGTCCAGGAGACGCAGATGCTTCAGCTTGTGGATCACATATAACCGGTAATCTGGTTGCTTAGTTACGGTATTATCCAGTAAGCTGAGAAATTGCAGCTTTGGAAGAGAGGCCAGGGGGTCAATCTCCGCAAGACTTGTGAGGCGATTGTTCGTCAGCACCAAAGTATGCATCTTGGGTAAAAACTCTACATGAACAGCAAAGCAAAGAGAATTGAAGAAACAGACAAGCTATGGAGCAAATTATGCAAGTGACAGAAGCACATGGCAACAAGACAAGATATTGTTCCTCTTACCACCAAGGTTGGGATTGATACGTGTAATTCTGTTGTTGTTGATTAACAGAGTGCCAAGGCGATTCATGAAAGGGAAGTTCTCAAGCTTGACAATCTCGTTGTCCGACAAATCAATCGTGTCAAACTGGTCCTGTTATCAAAAAAGGAACAAAGACAAGTTATAAACACAGCTAGAGAAGGAACTGGAGCAACTACAAACAATTTAAAATGAGACAAAGAAATCCCTATGATTTCAATTTCAAATCAAGCTAAACATTTTAAATTTTAAGCCATCGGTAATACAAAAATCGCCAAGAGGTGTGTCACTGATGGTAGAGTCAGTACAAGAGAGTAGGCTGGTAACACAATAACAAGCCATGCATAATAAAACTGTTATGCCCTGGACAACTACATAGAAGAAAGCAAAAGTAACCAGAACAGTAGAGGTGTGGTGATCAAGTACATAAACACTCCTAGCAGCTAATTCTATGAGGGCACTGCTCATAGTGAAGGCTGAAGAGTAAATTATTTTCATGGGGAGGAAAGGCCTCCAGCTTAACCACCCCTACGATATGCACCTCTTATAAAATTACTACACAATGCACTCCAATACTTCATTCCTCTCAACCTTAGCTGGTATAACAGTGCATAAAAACACTATTCTGAACCATAACAACAAAATCACCACTCTTAGGCAGACACTAGACAAAATATGCTCAAACAGTACCCACGTCACGCCTTGCAACCCCAGCATAACATTGCATAGCACAGACTGATACAGGTAAAACTCCCTGCTTATAACAAGGACAAGGATTATGAGTCCACTAGCAGGAATGTTACCAAGCTAGCCTCGAATGCCAACAGAAATATTGCCAGCAGTAACGTCTGCTAACTTGACAAGGCACCACAGCATTACCCCTCCCAGCCTCTGTGGCCACTTCAATTGCAGCCAAGCAAATCGATAACCGAAGCACTGAAGGTGTGGCGAGCAAGTGTATAAACACTCCTATTAGCAATTTCAACATGCACACTGCTCCATAGTGAAGAGCACTTGATTTCTTATAAAGAAAGGTCTACAACTTCACCACTCCTGTAGCGTGTGCTCCTTGTAAAATTGCTACACAATGCAGTCCAATACTTCATTCTTCGCAAACTTGGCTGGTATGGCAGTGTCTAAGACACACTATTCTGAACTGTAACTGCAAGATCAGCATTCTTTGGTGTTACTCAGCTAGCATCGAATGACCAACAGAAACATTCCCGCCAGTAACGTCTGTGAACCTGACAAGGCACCACAGCATTACCGCCCCCAGCCCACTTCAATTGCAGCCAAGCAAATCGAGACACCTGTGTTCCTTGCATCACCAACTATATCTAGCTCAAACAGCTTCTGCCTCTGCACCCGTCCGTTCTAGGAAGCAGTACCAATTTTCCTAGAAGCAGATTCCCCTGGCCGGGGAGGTTGGGTCGAGGAGCCCGCACCTTACATACAGCTTAGAATGAGAGGAAGGACGGGTGGGTGGCGGAGCTCACCTCGGTGGCGCCGATGTTCTCGATGATGGCGATCTTGTTGCCTGCCGCCGCGAAGACAAAACGAACCGCCGGTTAGACAGGGGAGAAAAAAAGCAGAGCCCTAGATCTATCTGACGGGCGAGAGGAAGGGGGAAGGGGAAAGGAACCTCGGAGGTCGAGCTCGCGCTCCTTGATGGCGTTGAAGAAGTGCGGGCTCTTCCATATCAGGTCGGCGTTGAGCCTCACCATGGCGGCGGCGGCGGCGGGGGACGGAGCGGGAAGCGGGTGGCGAAGAGAGGCGTGGCAGTCGGCGAGGGGGAGAAGAAGAACCCTAGCAGCGGAAGCCGAGGAGGGAGAGGCGGCGGGCGGCTTCTCGTCTCGCTCTCCACCTGGGCTGGGCTGGGCTGCTCTTCTGGGTCCTCCTCGTGAGACAACCCGGCGCGTTGTCCGTCCGTCCTCCTTGTCAGCGCGAGAGTTTTGGGCCGGCCCGTGTGCCCGGGGTGCCCCTGTTTTCTTTTCGTTTCGGATTTATTTCTTTTTTTTTCGCTTCATCAAAACATGGTTAGGGTTTCAAACAAAAAAAATAAAAAAAAATCATAGAGAATTTCAAAATTGTTCTGGAATTCAAAAAAATGCTCCTGAATTTCAAAACAAGTTACACGAATTTCAGACGATGTTCATCAAGTTCAAAACATGTTCACTAATATCAATAAATGTTCGCAAGTTTAAAAACCGTTCACAAGTTAACACAATTGTTTGCGGAATCCAAGATAATTCAAGAATTCGTAAAATGTTCATGAATTTCAAAAACATATGTCAGTTTGAATTTTTTTGGGGGAGTTTAGAAAAAATGTCCACATCACTCGAGTCCATTTACTCACCGTGACGCAAACCACAATAGCAAATGTCATTATCTGATTAGTAACACACGCTAACATTCAGTTGCGACACGCGTCTCCATCCAACTGACAGATTTGTCAAGTTCGTCTATCTACTCCATGCGATGGATATTCTCGCAAAAGGCAAGCGAGTCAATATACACCAGAGAAGACTAGCCACACAAGCCAGTGATAGACACCAGGATTCAAGTGCTATGTTACTAGTCGCTGTCGCTATCGCCATCCGAACCAGGATAGTCAATACAAGTACTACTACCGCCGCCATATGCTTGGCTGCTTGGGTGAACAACAGGCTGGTAGTTTTCGCATCCATAGCAGCGCCCTGCAACATAGATAGAAAAAACAAAGAGTTAGACTAATATCAATATGAGATTGCAACAGCACAACTGGCTGAACCTGATGCAAACCTCACGAACAATAAGAAAACAGGCCAAGAATCAGGAGGAGCAACTGTCAAGAAAACCAACAAGGTACCTGCATCATTTTCTCCAACTATACAGCACATAATCACATCATTCTCACTCCGGAAATAGAGGTCGACTTCAGAGAAGAATAGCTTGGTACTGTCGGCATCAGCATTCTGCTGGTCCTCAGGCTGCTTAGCTGTGAAGTTATAATGGGCGCCGCCCCCTCCAAACTCGTAAAATATGGATATCACTTTTACCTCCACCAGCTCATACTGAAAAAACATAATGGAAAGACATGTTTAAAATGGATAATCAGGCTGAAAAGTCATCCCGATTGTCACAACCTCACATACACGGAGATTAGAGAGAAAGAGAGAGAGGTAGACCTTGGTGTTGTTCGCTCTGTTGTATTTACGCAGGGCCACCTCCGCGTGGTAGCGCGCATCCTTTTGTTTGGCCGCGACTCTTCTTTCGCGCAGCGCGTTCCTCACCTCCGGAGGTTTCCTCTTTCGCATTACAGGTGGAATTCCGATGGAAGCGATGTCAAAGTCACCCGTCCATTTGGGTGGGGGCAGAGGCCGAAACCTCCAAGCATGTTCCTCCATGTTGATACCTTCAGCAGTGCTCCTCTCCTTGGACATCCAACCAGCTTGACTCCTGATTCATTATTGTGAACTGATTGTTATGCCAAAAAACAAAAATACATCACATGTACCATGCCTTAACGTGAGAAATATTAAGTTATCACTTACCCAGTTGCTTTTCTTTCATGATGAAGGTGCATGCAAAGTTCTTGAAACATGATTGAAAAACCCATTGAGTTTGTTCAGAATTAAATTTGACAGATTTACCCATTTGATTTTCTTTTATGATGAAGGGGTGAACTACATGACATAACATAATGAGAGCAAAACATGAGATTGTGATATTAATTTTATTGAACGGATTGCTGAGTGTTTCAGCACAGTTCTAAGCCCATCAGCGATGAAGCTTGCAGTGTAGAATGTTAACGGGAGGAATTGTCTTAAGCATTTACCTGGGAAAACAGTTTGGGATATTTTTTAAAAAGGACGATATAATAGTAGGAACCAGAGGATTTGGGTTATCGATCTTGCAATGACATCTCAGAATGCCAAATGAAGATGCACAATGACGTTGAACAGAGAGCAATCCAACAATTTAAGTAAGAGGTTAGGAGTGTTCAACTTGCATACCTCCCTTTTGAAGAGGCGCCTGAGATGGCAACTTGATGGTGGTGTTGCTTTGTCTCCTGTGCCTTGGCATTCAAATTCTGTTTAAACCTGAACCAGAACATATGACTTAAATAGAATTAATTAAAGTAAAAGGAAACTAAGTTGTCGAGGTAATCTACCTATTATTATTATTCCAATTTTAGTAAATTTCAGAACCAGAAAATATTTTTGGAACCGATATCATTGCTCGGCTTTTCAGTACAATTCTTAGCCGATGTAGCGTAGAATGTTTTTTTAAAGAACGAAATTCAGCTAACCATGGGAACAGGGGGAATTATGCAACCCATTTTCCAGAAAAAAAAACAGTTTGGAATATTAACCAAAATGGACAACTTAACAAAGGGATTCAGAGTATTACCCAATGACCATGCACAGTGGTGTTGAACAAAAAAAAATTGAAGATGTTAGGATTTTTACCTTGCATATCTCCCCTTTGAAGCAGCATGTGAAACTGTAACTTGGTGTTGCTTTGGCTCCTCCTCTGGGAAGACAGGCAGCAAACCCCCCTTATACCTTGAACCATAACATATGATTTATTCAGAATCACAGTGAAATGAAGCAGAGTCGTCAACAAAATATAGTAACATTCTAATTTCGGCAACTTTCACAATCATAATAATTTGTTCTCGCCGCAAGATTCAGAACCATAAGAACTTCTTCTCAGATACATTTATACTTCCAGTATACTTCCAGTACCATAAGAATTTGTTTTCAGATTTTACCAAATTTTAGAACCACAGGAGATTCCCACCAAATTCGGAGTACATATATAATTTCACCGAATGTTAGAACCACAAGAATTTCTAATTCCAGTGCTAAGAATTTGTTGTTGGATAAACTTCCAGTCTCAGCACATTTTGGAACGGAAATAATCTGTTGTTCAAACCAGGAAACAGACATACATAGTGTGGCCTTGTTTCGAAACGAAACAAACCGAAGAGAATTACAACAAATTCATATACTCCCTCCATAAAGAAATAGTGATCTAAACGCTTTTATATTTCTTTACAGAGCGAGTATATCAGCACAGCTAGGCAGGCAGCGGGCCGGGGGGAGGAGCCGAGGCGACTCGCCGGTTAGCTAGCTAGGGCTCTGCTGCAGGATGCGAACGGCGAACCTCCCTCGCCCGCCTTGCCAGGACCCGCGGCTGCGCGCTCGTCCAGATATAGCTACTACGCATACGACGGCACGTATAAGAGATAAATTGCACGAGTACTCGAGTAGAAAACTTACGAATCCTCCTGGCCAGTACCTCCCTGATCCGCCATGGCCGGCTGCGTGGTTAATGGTTTGATCTGCAGTTTCTAATCCGCGCCAGGGGGTGAGGTTGCAGCGCGTCGTCTGATGGGTTCGTATATGATTTGTAGGACGGCTCTTCTTTATACCATCGTCATGGTTTGACCAAGAGAGGGAGACGGACAGGCGGACAGCCAACGCGTTTCCAATTGGTGATGTCTACGGTTTGGCCTTCCTGATAATGTTCTGCGGATTTTTATTCGACTGCCAAGGAAAGAAACCAACTTCTAAAAGCATCTTCAGCCGTTGTGCCCCTCCAAATATTTCAGCCGTGTCCACCCCAAGCATCTCCGCACCTCGACAAGGAGGACGCGTGGTGGTAGCTCAGAGGTCCACGAGCGCGTGGCGCGCAATGAGGAAGTGGCCGGGCGCCACCGCTCCTCGAGCTCGCCCTGCGGCAGCTCCGGCATGCCCGGGCCAGTGACGATGTCGAGGAGGCCCCGGCCACGCGGTGGTGCACCTCGGCCACGGCGGCGAGCGAGCGTAGGGCGAGGTCGCCATCCCCTTCCTCTGCATCTTGCGGGCAGCCAAACTAGGCGGTGACGGCGACGCGGCGCGCGGTGAGCAGGGCGGCGGTGAGGAGGCAGAGGACGGTGCGCGGCAAGGAGGCGGCCGCAACCAGCAGGGCGAGCACCACGACACCTGTCATCGTCGACTCGGCGATTATCACGGCCTTCCTCGACAGTCGGTTGCCGGAGACGTCGAACGCCCGGAGCGTGGTCTGCGGCAGCGCGGGCACCGGCCCCATCAGCAGATTCCCGTCGAGTAGCAGCGAGGTGAGCCGCGACACGCGGGTGAGCTCCCGCGGGATCCGGCCCCATCAGCAGATTCCCGTCGAGCAGCAGCGAGGTGAGCCGCGGCACGCGGGCGAGCTCCCGCGAGATTCGGCCGGAGAGGCGGTTGCCCGAGAGCACGAGCACGATGGCGCGGTGGAGCAGCGCGAGGCCGGCGGGGAGGGGGCCGGAGAGGCGGTTGCTGGCGAGGTAGAGCAGCTTGAGGTTGGGGAGGGCTGCGGCGAGCCCGTCGGGGATGGGGCCAGATAGCGTGTGTGACCTTGAGGCTGAGGGATCCGGCTTGCCTGCTCCTTCTTCATGCTTTCATCCGTGCTCCCACCTCATCCTACGACTGTTTTTTTTTTCTTTTTCTTTTCTAATCTAATCATCTCCCCCTGATTTTAAGGGGGTGTGGCCGGGCCTTATTTTGTTTCAATCAAATCAAGCCATGTATGCGGGAGCACGGATGGGAGCATGGGAAGGGAGCAGGCAAGTCTCGTCCGAGGCTGAGCACGCGCAGCTCCGCGAGTGGGGCGAGTTCGTGGGGAAAGCATGTGGGTGGGGCCCGGGAGAAAAAGTATGGAGAGATGAGTGGGAGGCTAACAGTGGGCCAATGACATGCAAAATCTTCTCTCTCCTCCCCCAACAGCCATCCGGTGCCCTGAGTTTGCCCTGGGATCGCCGGTTGTGTTTTTGACCAAATCCGACAAAAAGTAGGGTCTTGAGAGTGCGGCTGGGAGTTTTCTTAAACGGCGATGCTAAAAAAGTGGCCTGGAGGGTGTTCCTGGGGCTCAGCTGGAGATGCTCTAACTATTATTTGTGGTAGATACTACTCCCTCTGTATCGTAATATTTGTCGCTGGAGCAGTTGAACTTCAGCTACTCCAGCGATAACTCGGTACGGAGGGAGTAGATAGTATACTAGCAAAACAGTCCGTGCGTTGCAACGAAAAAAAACCATAATCTCCAATGACCATGATCATATTTTGCTGCATCACCGAAATACACTATCACTCTCATTTTCGTGAAAATGTGAACAATTTTTGGAAATCATGACCATTTTTTAAAACTCGTGAACATTTTCACAGATTCTCGAACATTATTTGAAATCATGATTTTTTTTGAGTTCATGAACATTTTAAACTATTTGCAAACTTTTAAATGTTTTTGAACATTTTTAAAATATTTTTCTTAAATAGGCAAGCATTTCTAAAACCAACAAACATTTTTTTGGAAATTGTTTGGTTGAACAATTTTATTAACACACATTTTTTTATTTAATAAACATTTTCCAAAATGCATGATCATTTTTTGAATCAGCAAACATTTTATGAATCAATAAACTATTTTGTAAGTCACAAACAGTTTTTAATTTTTTTGGATATTTTTTAATTCATGAACATTTTTTGATTCAATTTCATTAAAAAATTTAATACAAAAATTTTATGAATCAATAAACTATTTTGTAAGAACATTTTTTGATTTCTAGAATATTAGTTTTCAAAATTGCGAATATTTTTATAATATGCAAACTTTTTTTAAAAATCATGATCAATTTTTGAATCCACAAACATTTATGATGTATTAAACATTTTATTTCAAAATTAATTTTTTATATTTTTTGTAACTTTTTTGAAGTCCCAAATTATTCAAAGTAGAAAAATGAATAATAAAAAGGAACACAGAAAATAAAAAACAGGCCACCGGCTGGCCCAAACAGATGCTCTGTGTCTTCTCCCAGCGTGCAGAGCGCAGTTTAGTAGGTTCCTACTGTATGGGCCGGCCCAGGCGGGGATTCCCCTTGTGCGAAACAATTTTTTATCACTTATATGTGTCATTGGTGAATAATATTTTGCAACTTTATGGTAATTTCGATGACGTACCGCCTGTAGCAATAGCCCTTTTATTATTAGGCAAAGACAAGGAGCGACAGAGGTTGATTTGGTTTAAATAATGCTGTCTTGTCTTGTACTACTCTAATCTTACCCTCGTTACAAAGGTAACATCAATAAAAAAACACAACAAACTCAACCGCTCGATGGTCCAGATCCAACGGCTCATGACTTTGCTGGTCTTTAAAAGGATCGGCCGGCCGACGTATAACACACCCAATACCCTATGGGCCATGACCTTCTCCTTTGGCGCACGTGCCCTCATCTTCAAGGGCGTCCCTGTGAGAGCAACTAGTTGACGAACGCTTCTTCGGTAGCCTTCGAATGATCACTTGGAGGTGGGCTGAGAGTGTGTCATTTGGCGCACTCTTAGCCGTCGCCACGTGTCATGTTTTGGGCGCTCCATCCGGATTTAATTTTTTTATTTATTTTTTCGCACGCATTTTTGGCTTTTTAGACAGGTTTTTTCAGCGTTTTGGTTTCCCACCAGTCTTTGTTAGCTTTTGGACAAAAGAAATTTGAATTTTCTTTTATTTACGCGTGAAAAATACGCTTTTTTTGCTTCCGCGAGACGCACAAATTTGCTTTCATGAGAGGCACGACCATGCCTCTTGAAAACGGAAAAATGCGCTTTCTCTCTTTTTTTCCTTTCATGAGAGGCATAGTTTTGCTTTCGCGAGAGGCACGACCGTCTGGAAACGAAAAAAAACGCATTTTTCCCTTCCGCAAGAGGCGCGGCCGTACCTCTCGGAAACGAAAAAATATGCATTTTCTCTTCTTCTTTTTTTCTTCTGCGAGAGGTACGGTTTTCCTTCCGCGAGGAGCCCGGTTTTGCTTTTGCGAGAGGCACAACTATGCTTCTCGGAAACAAAAAAAATGTTTTCTTTCTTTTTTTCTTCTATGAGAGGCACGGTTTTGCTTTCGTGAAAGGCATGGCCTTGCCTCGTGGAAATGGGAAAAACGTGTTTTCACTTTTTTTTCTTCGGCGAGAGGCACGGTTTTTTCGTCCTTTTTTTTAAAAAAAAAAAGTTCGTCAGAACCTATCAACATGGGATCTAATTTTGAAGATCTCGATGTGAGAAATCAAATGGTGAAAACGGTTTAAGATTTGGACGTACAGTTTGAGAGATAAATCGTTTTGAATAAATAATTAAAAATGCTCAAGACGATAATCTCCATGTGGGCTTGGCCCCGGATCTTATCCCTAATGGTGTTACGAGTCCTCCAGTATGCACCCAACACCATTATCTGCTTAGAGCATGATTTTGAAAAAGCTGACAATCTTAAGATGCTTCTGTTTATGCTTGAAATGGTTTCTGGGATGAGAGTTAATTTCCAAAAGAATGAGATCCTTACTGTTGGCAGGGATGCGGATATTGTTGAACAATATGCTAAGCATTTTGGATGTGATGTAGGCCAATTTCCTATCGAATACCTAGGTATGCCAGTGAGCTTTACCTTACTAAGAACTTCTGATTGTGATTTCTTGGAAGGCAAGTGTTTGAAATGATTTGATGCCTTGGTAGGGAATGCTCCCTCTATAGGTGGGAGACACACTCTGTTAAATGTTGTCTTATCTCAAATCTCATAATAACATATGTCAATGTGATTAATGAACAAGACTTTGGTAGACAAACTAGACAAGTACAGATGAAATTTTCCTGGCAAGGTTGTAATAAGAAGAAATACCACCTAGTTAGATGGTCTAGGATCCGTTGATCTAGAAATAAAGGTGGGTTGGGAGTTAAGATATTACTATAAAATAGAACATCAGCTTGATGGAAGTGGTGGTGCAAACTTGATACTCCCTCCATTCCCTTATACAAGGCCACTATGAAAAATACATTTTGCATCTATACAAGGCCACTAAGAGTAATCGAGGCAAACATTAATGTTGTTTTCTCGTACTACCAACTTTTTTAATACTTGAATGCATGTAGTCATAATGACAATGTGCTACTGCCTTCTCATTCCTTCCTTGCAAGCATACAAGTGTATTAATGACCCCGTTTAACGAAAAGAGAAGTTGGCTTCCAAAGCACTCATTAAATTTTACCTTGGTATCTGTAATTTGAGTTTGTGGCCTTGTATAAGGGAATGGAGGGAGTAACGAAAATGGGATCTGTGAGGATATTGTGAAAGCCAAATACTTGGAAAATAAAACGGTGACTACTGTACATGATGGGGAGGAAAAATCATGTTGGGTCTAGTGATATTTCTAGGCTTTGGTAAGATTCTCTTGGAGGATAAACCCCTTTATGTGATAAATTCCTTCAACCTTTTGACATTTGAAATGACCAGGATTGTATTGTTGATCAAGTTTGTTGGTAACTTTCATCTTAGTGCTGAAGGAGATATTGTATACTAGGTCTAAATAAAAATGCTAAAGACTCACTAAGTCTATGTATAAAATGGTTGGAAAAGCCTCTTAATGTGTGTAGTTATAAATAGATTTGGGATGAGAAGCTACCATTTGAAATTCAAATTTCTCCATGGCAATTGAATCTTGTCAACATCTTTTCATTGCTTGCTCAGTTGCTTGGGTTATCTGCAACACTGTTGGGGTTGTGTTGGGTACAGATTCGTGCCTTGATAATCGATGGCAGTATTATTTCATGGTGTTAATCTTTTCTTCCTGGTTGGGAAAGATTTTATATTGTTGGTCTGGCGGCCATCACATGGGTTATTTGGAATGGTCGAAATCGAACTACCTTTGAACACAAATTGTTCTATTCTCATGTACTGTTCTTTTTTTGCGAAAGTACTGGGCAGGTATTCTTATTTACTGGGCAGGTATTCAAAAGATGGGTGACCCTAAGGTGCTCAAGACTAGAGTTGAGCTTCTTCGCTCCAACACGGTGAATTTGATGAGGATCGACTCAAAGGTCGGCCGAGGGGGAGTGAAGCTTGGCATCTCATGATGCAGATCTATTGTCTGTTTTGTCCTCCGTTTGGTTTATTGGACTCGCTTGGGGGCTTGCTTTAGTCTGAGAACATTGTTGAGAACTATCATCTGGCTTGTAATTAGGACCAATAGAGTACAGGTACAGCCTCAATGGAGCCCGTTTTCAAAATATCACATTTCCATAGCGTAAAAAATACATACAACACGGTCAAGAAAAGTTTCGTAACAATATACTTTCATATGGGGTGTAGAAAAAAAATACATACATGAAAATGAGCCAATTTCTTTTTGTTGCTGGGCCTTTTTTTTTGCATAGCTTGCAAATCATAATATTTTTAATAGCAATTCGAACTATTCAAAAAATCATAATATTTTTAAACAAAATTTTAAAGATCCGTCATGAATATATATAAGTTTTCACAGGATTTTCTTTTAAACCTGGAAATATGACACTCTAGGTACATAGTCTTTTGGTGATGCCCCCCAATAGTGCATTGAACTCGGCTTCCCTTCTTTCCCATCTCCTGTTATTTCTTTAGAACTGTTTTATTTACGTTATGATTAATGGAAAGGGGTTAGCCCAGTCTTAAAAAATTCCTAAGCCAAGACGCAAACCACAATAGCAAATGTCATTATCGAATATTGGTAACACACAACAACATTCAGTTGACACTCAGGTCCTCCATCCCACATGACATATTTCTCAAGTTGATCAACTCCATGCCATGGGTATTTCACAAAAGGCAAGCCAATACACACCAGAGAAGACTAGCCACACAAGCAGCACTAGCCACCAGGCTTCAAGTGCTATGTTACTAGTCGCTGTCGCTATCGCCGTCCGAACCAGGATAGTCAATACAAGTACTACTACCACCGCCATATGCTTGGCTGCTTGGGTGAACAACAGGCTGGTAGTTTTCACAGCCATAGCAACGCCCTGCAACGTCGATAGAACAAATAAAGAGTTAGACAAATATCAATATCAGATTGTGATTAAGGCATATGTGTGAGCAACACAACTGATTGCACCTGATGCAAACCTCACCAACAATAAGGAAACATGGCCATAATCAGGAAAGAAACAATAGGAACAACTAACAAGAAAGCCACCAAGGTACCTGCGTCATTTTCCCCAACTATACAGCAAATAATCACGTCATTCTCACTCCGAAAATTCAGGTGGACTTCAGAGAAGAATAGCTTGGTACTGTCGGCATCAGCAGAATGTTGCTCCTCAGGCTGCTTAGCTGTGAAGTTATAATGGGCGCCGGCCCCTCCAAACTCATAAAATATAGATATCACTTTTACCTCCACCAGCTCAAACTGAAAAAAAAATCAAAATGTAAAGACATGTTTAAAATGGATAATCAGGCTGAGAAGCCATCCCAATTGTCACGACCTCACATACTCGGAGATAAGAGAGAAAGAGAGAGGAAGACCTTGGTGTTGTTGGCTCTGTTGTATTTATGCAAGGCCACCTCCGCATGGTAGCGCGCGTCCTTTTGTTTGGCCGCGACTCTTCTTTCGCGGAGCGCATTCCTCACCTCCAGAGGCTTCCTCTTTCGCATTACAACTGGAATTCCGACGGTAGCCCGCTCAAAGTCACCCGTAAATCTGGGTAGGGGCAAAGGCTGAAACCTCGAAGCATGTTCCTCCATGTTGATACCTTCAGGAGTGCTCCTCTCCATGGACATCCAACCAGCTCGACTCCTGATTCAGTAATGTGAACTGATTGTTATAAAAATAATAATTCACAAGTACCATGCCGTAATGTGAGAAATAGTAACTGTATCATTTACCCAGTTGCTTTTCTTTCATGATGAAGGTGCATGCAGAGTTCTAGAAACATGATTAAAAACTCGTCGAATTTGTTCAGAATTAAAATTTGACAGATTTACCCATTAGATTTTCTTTTATGATGAAGGTGCATGCAGAGTTCTTGAATCATGTTTAAAAACTTACAGTGTAGAATGTTAACGGGAGGAGTTGTGTTAACCATTTTCCAGCGAAAACAGTTTGTAACATAAACAAAAAATGGACGATTTAATACTGGGAACCAGAGGATTTGAGAGTGCCAAATGAAGATGCACAGTGGGGTTAAACGGATAGCAATCCAGAAAAAAAAAGTTAGGAGTGCTCAACTTGCATACCTCCCTTTTGAAGCGGCGCATGAGACGTGAACTTGATGGTGATGTTGCTTTGTCTCCTGTGGCTTGGCATTCAAATTCTCTTTAAATCTGAACCAGAACATATGACTTATATTGAATTAAAGTAAATGAAGCTAAGTTATCGACATAATCTACCTATTATTATTAACTAGAAAATATTTTTGAACCGATAGCATTTGCTGCACTTTTCAGTACAATCCTTAGCCCATCACTGATACACCCTGCAGTGTACAAATCTTAAAAAAAACAAAATTCGGCTAATCAACTGCAATGGGAGGAATTATGCTACCCATGATTTTCAAGGAAAAATCAGTTTGGAATATAAACAAAAACGAACAAGTTAATAATAATGGGAACCTGAGTATTTACATTTCAGAACGAGGAATGACCATGCATAGTGGAGTTGAGAGCAACCCAGAAAAAAAGTGAAGATGGTACGAGTTTTACCTTGCATATCTCCCCTTTGAAGCGGCCCGTGAAACTGCGACTTGGTGTTGCTTTGGCTCCTCCTCTGGGAAGACAGGCAGCGAATTCCCCTTATACCTTGAACCATAATATATGATTTATTCAGCATCACAGTAAATTGAAGCAGAGTCTATCAATAATATTCTAATTTCAGAATCTTAATAATTTGTTTTTGCCTTCTAGTTTCCGCAACTTTCAGCAACACAATACTTACTAGTTTCAGCAAATTTTTACAACCATAAAAATACATTTTTAGAATTTTAATATTATAATTTAGTTTTATTCTCGGAACATTTCTACTTCCCAGAAATTTTAGGACCATATGACTTTGTTCTCGCTTACATTTTTACTTTGAACAAACTTTAGGACCATATAAGAATATGCCCCATCTCTTTACATTACAACTTCAGCGTTAAGAAGATAAACTTCTTCCTCTAGCCATTCTTCTTCCTCCTTCTCCGAACGTACCACCGGCCCAACCGCCAGCGCTCCCGCGAAGCCTCGCCGCCTGCCCTCCCATAAACCCCCTCCCACCGCGGTGCTGCCGCCCCCGGCCGGCCATCCCTCTAACCCCGGATAGACAATGGGGGGGCCTGGCACTCTAAGATAGATAATGGTGGAGCTTCTCCGGCGAGCCGGTGAGCTTCTTCCTCCCCTTTGGATGTTTCTTTTTTCAATCCGAAATCAACCGACCCAAATTTAAAAGTCAGGCGACTTCATGTAGGTATTGTAAATAAATGTGTATATATCCGAACAGCTAGGCAGAGCGGGTCGATGGGAGGGAGGCGACTGGCGGCGCTGCTTCCCTAGCTCGTCGAGATGTAGGCATGTAGCTACTACGCTTGCGACGACGCGTAAGAGATAAATTGCACGAGCACTCGAGTATATAGAGAACTTACGAATCCTCCTGGTCAGTACCGCCCTGATCCGCCATGGCCGGCTGCATGCTTAATGGTTTGATCTGCAGTTTCTCAATCCACGTTACAGAGGCAGCCTTATTTATACCATCGTCATGGCTTGACTTTGACCAAGAGAAGGAGACGGACGGCCAACGCGTTTCCGATTGGTGCTGTCTACGGTTTGGCCTTCCTAATAATGTTCTGCGGATTTTTATTCGACTGCCGTTCGCCACTGCTAAGGAAAGAAACACAGAGATCGGATACCAACTTCTATTCTAACTCCGCTATTACTCGTGGTAGATACTCCGAGCTGCTCTGATGGGCTCACCGGCCGACGCGACAGGCGCCCGAGCTCCCAAACCACAGGGGCTTCAGATCCGTGAGCGGACACACTGATACAAACTCTCTGCAACAACACCTCTGTACCAAAGGTCTCTGCAACATCACTTTTGTTGCAAAGTCGATTCAAATGCACGAACGAACATGCTGACGCAACGGCTCCACACCACCACCTCTGTTGCAAAAGGTCTCTGCAACAACTCCTCTATTGCAAAAAGCGATTCAGATGCATGAGCGGACATGCTGACACATTAACTCTACAACATTACATCCGTTGCATTGCAAAGGCTCTGCAACAACACCTCCATTGCAAACATCTCTGTAACAACTCTCTGTTGCAAAGACAAAAGTGGTGCTCAACCGCTCGATGGGCCAGATCCGACGGCTCGTGACCCCGCTAGTCTTTAAAAGGACCAGCTAGCTGGCTGACATGTAGCACACCCAATACCCTATGGCCACGACTTTCTCCTTTGGCGCGCGTGCCGCTCATCTCCAAGGGTGTCCTTGTGCCCTCATATGTCTAGACGGATAATCCATAATTGTTCGGACACAAAAACGGATGCCAAACGAGTTCACCCAAATTTAGCTCATATGTATGGACTCCCTCGAACCCAACCCATCTGTGTGTGTTGGAGGGGAGATGGGGTTGTCCGCCACGTCAGTTTGGACATGCGGTCCCTACCCCAAACCTGACCCCCGTGCCACAACTTCTCCTATGTTCCTTTCACTACATGTGTCTGATGCCGTCCTGCACCAACCTAGAGCACCACCCTCCGGACATGGTCATCGTGCTCAGTCCTACATCACCATCGGACACGGTCGCTGCGTAGGCTACTTGGGTTATATGATACAGTTGCGGGCGTCGTTGATGAGTATGTCTGGGTGGCAGAGAGCGCACACATTGAAGCAATGGTCAGCATTTTCCACTGCAATGGAAAGTGTTTGGCAAAGATGATTTGAGAGAATCAAATGGCGTGGACACAACCAAGATTTTGGCAGTTGGAGAAGCAAGAGGTTTTTCGGTATGCTTGGTTCCGCCGATGGCATGAACTGAAAAATGGAAGAATTGTCCAAATTGTTAGTGAGGGCACTGCCAAGGTCATGCCGGGATCCCACCTTCATAAGTAATGGAATTAATTTCATCACAAGACATGTGGACTTTATCAGTTTTTCTCTGGCATGCCAGTGTCTTGCAATAACATCAATGCGCGAGACTTCATGATGGGAAGGCTCCAAAGTTCAACTACACCATTAACGGGTACAACTACTACATGGGATACTACCTCGGCGACAATATATATATTCTCAATATGTATCTCTTTATTGGTTTGTTTATCAACTATAGCCTATTAATATTGATCTTAGCATTTGGTTCTCTTGGTAGCGTCCATGACATTTGGTTCTCTCAAGTACTTTACGCCAAAAACCTTCACCATCAAAATGGAAAATTCTGATCATTGCCTAAATATGTGTGCTCTTTGCCATCGGGATATACTCATCAACTGACACCTACAGTTGTACCATATGCAGAACATCCTCATATAAAAAATGTATTTCTCGAGAGCAGATAACCCAAGTAGACTGTTAGTGACCATGTCTAGCCATGCAAGACCGAGAACAACTATTGTGTGTTGGGGGGTGGGTGCTCTAGGTGGGTGTAGGACGACGTCGGGCGTGGGTAGTGGGAAGAACAAATGTAGAACAGAGGAGGAGCTATTGTGTGGGGGTGGGATTTGGGGTAGGGGTGAAAGATCGTGGATGTCGCCTAGAGGGGGGGAGGGGGTGAATAGGCGTTTTAAAATAATTACGGTTTAGGCTTGAACAAATGTGGAATAAACCTAGCGGTTAATTTGCCAAGCACAAAACCTAAAACAACTAGGCTCACCTATGTGCACCAACAACTTATGCTAAGAAAGATAAGCAACTATGTGATAGCAAGATATATGACAAGAAACAATATGGCTATCACAAAGTAAAGTGCATAAGTAAAGGGCTCGGGTAAGAGATAAACGAGGCACGAGGAGACGATGATGTATCCCGAAGTTCACACCCTTGCGGATGCTAATCTCCGTTTGGAGCGGTGTGGAGGCACAATGCTCCCCAAGAAGCCACTAGGGCCACCGTAATCTCCTCACGCTCTCGCACAATGCAAGATGCCGTGATTCCACTAAGGGACCCTTGAGGGCGGTCACCGAACCCGTACAAATGGCAACCCTTGGGGGCGGTCACCGAACCCGTACACTTTGGCAACCCTTGGGGGCGGTCACCGGTACCCGTCAACTTGCTCGGGGCGATCTCCACAACCTAATTGGAGACCCCGACGCTTGCCCGAAGCTTTGCACCACAATGATTGAGCTCCGAACACCAACAACCGTCTAGGGCGCCCAAGCACCCAAGAGGAACAAGCTCAAGGGTACCAAGCACCCAAGAGTAATAAGCTTCTCAACTTGTAACTTCCACGTATCACGTGGAGAACTCAAACCGAAGCACCAAATGCAATGGCGAGGGCACACGAAGTGCCCAAGTCCTTCTCTCTCAAATCCCACCGAAGCAACTAATGCTAGGGAGGAAAATGAGAGGAAGAACAAGAAGGAGAACACCAAGAACTCCAAGATCTAGATCCAAGGGGTTCCACTCACATAGAGGAGAAAGTGATTGGTGGAATTGTGGATCTAGATCTCCTCTCTCTTTTCCCTTAAAAACTAGCAAGAATCCATGGAGGGATTGAGAGTTAGCAAGCTCGAAGAAGGTCAACAATGGGGGAAGAACACGAGCTCAAGAGATAAGGTTCAATGGGGAAGAAGACCCCCTTTTATAGGAGGGGGAAAATCCAACCGTTATGTGCTCAGCCCGCACACGAGCGGTACTACCGCTCCACGAGCGGTACTACCGCTCAGGTGGAGGAAACAGGGAAAAGGAGCAACAAAACAAGAACCTTGGGGTGGTAGTACCGCAGGAGACAGCGGTACTACCGCTGGGTTAAGCGGTACTACCGCTCCCTTCGGCAGTACTGCCGCGCAGAACGAAGGGTAAAGGGAAAGAGGGACCGGGCGGTACTACCACGGAGGAAGGGCGGCACTGCCGCTAAGGAGCGGTACTGCCGCACTACTGCCGCGGCGAGGTACCGCACAATCCGACACAGAAAAAGACCCCTCGAATCGACGCGGTAGGGACCTGGTAAGCCAACGGTAGTACTGCTGCGGAGTCACCGCCGGTACTACCGCTGCGGAGCGGTACTGCCGCTTGTGACTCCTCAGCGGTACTACCGCTGGGTACCACGGTACTACCGCTGGGACCCTGACAAAAACCACACTCAAGAAAACCAGAACTGCCATAACTTCTGCATATGAGCTACGAATTGAGCAAACTCAAGCTTGTTGGAAACAAGACGACGAGTAGCATCAAAACAGCGAGATCCTCTTAGTTTGGGATGTAGAGAGTAGGAGTAAAAAAGTGCAGACGCGTAAAAAAGGTAAAGAAGTCCAGAAGGAACGAGATCCTCTAACATAGCAACAACTACTGCAGATGCAGAGGGACGATGATGTCTAGCGCCTGTCGATGCGGAAAATCCTATATGAGGCACGTTACATCATGTTATCACATCATGTTATCGAGCTTTCGCACAAGGGTTCTCGACCGAGGGATGATTTGGCCCGGCCCGCCAGCGCTTCAGCCATCCCGGTTTTGGGAACCTTCTAGGAGGTTCCTAGCTGGGTTTATATCATTTTGGGAACCTTCTAGGGGTTCCTGAACCGGGGTTTTTTCAGTTTCAGTTTCTATTTTTTTGCGGTTCCTTTATTTCTTCTCTCCTTTTTTTCTATCTTTTTTTTCATTTTCTTAGAATTGTTTGAAAATTTATAAAAATATTCACGTTTTACAGAAAATCGGGAGCTTCAAAATATTATAATTTCAAAAATGTTTGTTTTTTCAAAAATTGTTCATGTTTTCAAATTTCTTCTGCAGTTTCAAAAAATGTTCATGTTTTTCTAAGAAAAATTGTGTTTCCAAAAATTGATCGCGAATTTCAAAAAAAAATCGTGTTTCCAAAAATTGTTCGTTATTTCAATAAATGTTCGTGTTTCTGAAAATTGTTCACGTCTTCAAATTTGTTCTATAGTTTCAAAATATGTTCATGTTTTTAAAAAACTTTTGTGTTTCCTGTTTTTGTTTGCAAATTTCAAAAAATTAAAATATTTTTTTCAAAAAATGTTCGTGTTTTGTAAAATTGTTCATGTTTTCAAAAAAAATCGTAGTTTCAAAAAATATTCAAGTTTTCGAAAAACTTTTGTGTTTCCAAAAACAGTTCCTGTTTTATAAAATTGTTTGCAAATTTCTAAATAATATTCCTATTTCCAAATTTGTTTCCGAGTTTTAAAAAATGTTCATGTTTTCAAAATTTGGAAATAGATTCAAATGATTATTCTCGTTCTTCTAAAAATGTTTTCGAAAATGTTTGAATTTCATCAAAATTTTGTGATATTGTTTTGAAAAGTGTTCATGTTTTATACAAAAATCTAATTTAAAACATAAATGTGACTTCTATAAACTTGAACAATTATATAAATCTTGAACATTTTTTCAAAAATACGAATAATTTCTGAAAACACCAACATTTTTTGAATATGTGTAAAAAAATCGATATCGAGATTTGTTTTTGGAATTTCGAACAAAAAAATCAAAAAGAGGAAAAAGAAAAAGAAAATGTTTGGGTCTGTGTTGTTGTATGTTATTATAAACTTGTGATGCTCTGTAATCACACTCATTATCTCTGCTGGCTAGCACAAAAAGTTCTAATGCCAGAGGTTCCGGGTTCTATCCATGGTAGCGCGTGATGTTTTTGCAAATTTACACTACAATACTCGACCACTTCTCCATACAGATCCGCTCGTGCACCAGTGGGCCGGCTGTTTGTTTGCCGGACACTCTGCCTCAATAAGCGGCAGATAGGAGCTTCCCATCGATGCCTCATCTAATTTTTTTGAGACAACCTCACGAAACTTTTTATTAAATCGTCACAATGTTTACAGGCACGGAGGAAAGATCTTCGGGGTGGCCCAGCCACACATGGCGTCCAACCCCGAGAGATAAAGCATGCTTCGCTAAGTTGTGAGCTTCATAATTTGAGCTCCTAAATTTATGGCTAACCTTACAAATATCAAAATCTAATCAGTGGTTTATTATTACATGCGCAATAGCTCCATAGGAGGACGCATTCTCCTTCTTCTGAGACTGCACCACCTGTTTACAGTCTGATGCAACATGGATACACCGTTGGTAGAGGTCCTCCGCTAGTGCTAAGCCTTCCCTGATCGCAATCGCTTCTAGTGTCTCCGCATCCGCAATGTGCCTCAATACCAGAACTGAGGCTCCCAAAAATAATCCCTCTGAACTCCTGCATATCGCCCCCACGGCCCCAAATCTAGCATGCCTTGGTGCCGCTGCATCTACATTGATCTTCACACGTCCCGTGGCAGGGGCCTGCCACTGGGTCGGCCTGGGGGCTTTAACACCAATCTGTCGTGGATCCCTTGCGTTAATATGCCTTAGATCCTCAAGACAGCTTGTGATGAAACCATTAATGCAATGTGGTGATTGGAAGATATCCTCATAGATCGCTTTCCTCCGAGCTCGCCAAATAGCCCACATGATAACAATCATATGCGCAAACATATCTATGTTCAATGTTTCGCCCAGCACCCCAGCAATGCCTAAAACCATGTGGCCCATAAACAAAGCCCAATCGCGTAAGGAAAAAAAACTTTGAACTCCTTCGATGTTCGCTCGCTGTCGACATTGCTCGCGTTCGCCGCAGCCGTGAAACTGAGCTTCGCAGCGAGAGGGAGGGTGACTCTCGCTACCATGTCCACACCTCCGCTGTGAAACCTAGCTGTTCAACCTAACAGGTTGAGGTTGATTGAGCTTGAAGTCTGAAGTTTATACTAGAAGCTAAGTTTCAGTCTTTCAGACCAAGAGGAGATGAACTAGTGTTGTAAATTACAAAACTGAGTGTGGTAAAACAGATTGAGATTTGAGATGGTGTTGTTTGTTATGATTTCATTTTGCCATCCAAATTTGTTCATGTACAAATAGCAGCTAGAAGCTTATTCTCAACGTCGTGGTGCAGCCGACCATGGCCGTGTCCTGTGAAGCCCAGGTGTGCAGTCGTCGTGATTATAGGCCGTAACATGTTTTTTCTATTCTCGAGGTGATTGGGCTGCTTATGGGCCGTGCAACCAACCCTGCCGATTCTAAGCAAAAATTGCCTGTGCATTGCTACAGAAAAAAAAAATCCTTACACGACCAATCCGTGATGCCACTTCTCTTTGCAATCATCATCAATGGTGGTCATATTCACCACCTATTTACGATGAACTTGGATCAACCCCAAGGCAACAAGCTTGGTCATCAGCACACTAGTTTCGCGACCCCTCCCCGCACCGCCCTGTATCTGCGGGCTTGTAATGATTGTGCGCGTCAGACTCATCTACACTTCATCATATATCATCTTCGAACTCCTTCTCACCATCTTAAAAAGTATATCAAATATAACAACTCAACAAAATATGACACTATATACCATCTCGTCTACAAACATCCCTACGGCCTACATTATAAGAAAGTGGCAAGAGCAAATATGACACTACTCCATCCAAGTTGAGGTTTCCATCCCATGTCTACATAACTCCATTTACTCACCGTAGTGCATATTTTCTCAGGCCAAGACGCAAACCACAATAGCAAATGTCATTATTGGATTGGTCACACAAGCCAACATTCAGTTGAGACTCGGGTCTCCATCCAACGACACATTTCTCAAGTTCATCCATTTACTCCATGCGATTGGATATTCTCGCAGAATTGCAAACAAGTCAATACACACCCGAGAAGACTGGCCACACAAGCAAGCGCCGGCCACCGGGCTTCAAGTGCTACATTACTAGTCGCTGTCGCTATCGCCGTCTGAGCAAGGATAGTCAATACAAGTGCTACTACCGCCGCCGTATGCTTGGCTGCTTGGGTGAATAACAGGCTGGTAGTTTTCACAGCCATAGCAATGCCCTGCAACGTTGATAGAACAAATAGAGTTAGACACGTATCAATATGAGATTGCGATTAAGGCATATGTGTGAACAAGACAACTGATTGCACCTGATGCAAAACTCACGATCAAAAAGCAAACATGGCCATAATCAGGAAAGAAACAATAGGAATAACTGACAAGAAAGCCAACAAGGTACCTGCGTCATTTTCCCCAACTATAC
>NC_041386.1:614221135-614254335 GCF_002162155.2 Triticum dicoccoides
GAGAGGAAGAACAAGAAGGAGAACACCAAGAACTCCAAGATCTAGATCCAAGGGGTTCCACTCACATAGAGGAGAAAGTGGCTGGTGGAATTGTGGATCTAGATCTCCTCTCTCTTTCCCCTCAAAAACTAGCAAGAATCCATGGAGGGATTGAGAGTTAGCAAGCTCGAAGAAGGTCAACAATGGGGGAAGTGTTGGAAATATGCCCTAGAGGCAATAATAAATTAGTTATTATTATATTTCTTTGTTCATGATAATCGTTTATTATCCATGCTATAATTGTAATAATAGGAAACTCAGATACATGTGTGGATACATAGACAACACCATGTCCCTAGCAAGCCTCTAGTTGACTAGCTCGTTGATCAATAGATGGTTACGGTTTCCTAACCATGGACATTGGATGTCGTTGATAACGGGATCACATCATTAGGAGAATGATGTGATGGACAAGACCCAATCCTAAGCCTAGCACAAAGATCGTGTAGTTCGTATGCTAAAGCTTTTCTAATGTCAAGTATCATTTCCTTAGACCATGAGATTGTGCAACTCCCGGATACCGTAGGAGTGCTTTGGGTGTGCCAAACGTCACAACATAACTGGGTGGCTATAAAGGTGCACTACGGGTATCTCCGAAAGTGTCTGTTGGGTTGGCACGAATCGAGACTGGGATTTGTCACTCCGTGTGACGAAGAGGTATCTCTGGGCCCACTCGGTAGGACATCATCATAATGTGCACAATGTGATCAAGGAGTTGATCACGGGATGATGTGTTACGGAACGAGTAAAGAGACTTGCCGGTAACGAGATTGAACAAGGTATCGGGATACCGACGATCGAATCTCGGGTAAGTATCGTACCACTAGACAAAGGGAATTGTATACGGGATTGATTAAGTCCTTGACATCGTGGTTCATCCGATGAGATCATCATGGAACATGTGGGAGCCAACATGGGTATCCAGATCCCGCTATTGGTTATTGACCGGAGAACGTCTCGGTCATGTCTGCATGGTTCCCGAACCCGTAGGGTCTACACACTTAAGGTTCGATGACGCTAGGGTTATAAAGGAAGTTTGTATGTGGTTACCGAATGTTGTTCGGAGTCCCAGATGAGATCCCGGACGTCACGAGGAGTTCCGGAATGGTCCGGAGGTAAAGATTTATATATGGGAGGTCCTGTTTTGGTCACCGGAAGAGTTTCGGGGTTTATCGGTAACGTACCGGGACCACCGGGAGGGTCCCGGGGGTCCACCAAGTGGGGCCACCAACCCCAGAAGGTTGCGTGGGCCAAGGGTGGTGAGGGACCAGCCCCTAAGTGGGCTGGTGCGCCTCCCACAAGGCCCAAGAGCAGCTAGGAGGAAAAAAGGAGGAAACCCTAGGCTTAGATGGGCCTTAAGGCCCACCCTAGGGGCGCCACCCCTTCTCCCCCTCTTGGCCGCCACCCTTGTTCCCCATCTAGGGCTGCCGCCCCCCTAGGGGTGGGAACCCTAGAGGGGGCGCAGCCTCTCCCCTTCCCCTATATATATGAGGCCTAGGGGCTGCCCATAACACGTGATTCGATCTCTCGTTGGTGCAGCCCTGCATCTCTCTTCTTCCTCCTCTTCTGCGGTGCTTGGCGAAGCCCTGCAGGATTCCCACGCTCCTCCATCACCACCACGCCGCTGTGCTGCTGCTGGATGGAGTCTTCCTCAACCTCTCCCTCTCTCCTTGCTGGATCAAGGCGTGGGAGACGTCACCGGGCTGTATGTGTGTTGAACGCGGAGGTGCCGTGCGTTCGGCACTTGGTCATCGGTGATTTGAATCACGACAAGTACGACTCCATCAACCCCGTTCACTTGAACGCTTCCGCTTAGCGATCTACAAGGGTATGTAGATGCACTCTCCTTCCCCTCGTTGCTAGTCTCTCCATAGATAGATCTTGGTGACACGTAGGAAAATTTTGAATTTCTGCTACGTTCCCCAACAGTGGCATCATGAGCTAGGTCTACTGCGTAGATTCTATGCACGAGTAGAACACAAAGTAGTTGTGGGCGTTGATTTTGTTCAATATGCTTGCCGTTACTAGTCTTATCTTGATTCGGCGGCATTGTGGGATGAAGCGGCCCGGACCGACCTTACACGTACTCTTACGTGAGACTGGTTCCACCGACTGACATGCACTAGTTGCATAAGGTGGCTAGCGGGTGTCTGTCTCTCCCACTTTAGTCGGATCGGATTCGATGAAAAGGGTCCTTATGAAGGGTAAATAGCAATTGGCATATCACGTTGTGGTCTTTGCGTAGGTAAGAAACGTTCTTGCTAGTAACCCATAACAGCCACGTAAAACATGCAAACAACAATTAGAGGACGTCTAACTTGTTTTTGCAGGGTATGCCATGTGATGTGATATGGCCAAAGGATGTGATGAATGATATATGTGATGTATGAGATTGATCATGTTCTTGTAATAGGAATCACGACTTGCATGTCGATGAATATGACAACCGGCAGGAGCCATAGGAGTTGTCTTTATTTATTTATGACCCGCGTGTCAACATAAACATCATGTAATTACTTTACTTTATTGCTAACCGTTAGCTGTAGTAGTAGAAGTAATAGATGACGTGACAACTTCAAGAAGACACGATGATGGAGATCATGATGATGGAGGTCATGGTGTCATGCCGGTGACGATGATGATCATGGAGCCCCGAAGATGGAGATCAAAAGGAGCAAAGTGATATTGGCCATATCATGTCACTATTTGATTGCATGTGATGTTTATCATGTTTATACATCTTATTTGCTTAGAACGATGGTAGTAAATAAGATGATCCCTCACAACAATTTCAAGAAAGTGTTCCCCCTAACTGTGCACCGTTGCGACAGTTCGTTGTTTCAAAGCACCACGTGATGATCGGGTGTTTGATTCAGACGTTCACATACAACGGGTGTAAGACAGATTTACACATGCAAACACTTAGGTTGACTTGACGAGCCTAGCATGTACAGACATGGCCTCGGAACACAGAAGACCGAAAGGTCGAGCATGAGTCGTATAGAAGATACGATCAACATGAAGATGTTCACCGATGTTGACTAGTCCGTCTCACGTGATGATCGGACACGGCCTAGTTGACTCGGATCATGTAATCACTTAGATGACAGGAGGGATGTCTATCTGAGTGGGAGTTCATAAGATGAACTTAATTATCCTGAACATAGTCAAAAATATTTGCAAATTATGTCGTAGCTCACGCTATAGTTCTACTGTTTAGATATGTTCCTAGAGAAAAAAAAATTAGTTGAAAGTTGATAGTAGCAATTATGCAGACTAGGTCCGTAAATTGAGGATTGTCCTCATTGCTTCATAGAAGGCTTATGTCCTTAATGCACCGCTCAGTGTGCTGAACCTCGAACGTGGTCTGTGGATGTTGCGAACATCTGACATACACGTTTTGATGACTACATGATAGTTCGGTAATGTTAAATGGTTTAGAGTTGAGGCACCAAAGATGTGTTTTGAAACGTCGCGAAACATATGAGATGTTTTGAGGGCTGAAATTGGGATTTCAGGCTCGTGCCCACGTCAAGAGGTATAAAACTTCCGACGATTTTCTTAGCCTACAAACTAAGGGAGAAAAGCTCAATTGTTGAGCTTGTGCTCAGATTGTCTGAGTATAACAATCATTTGAATCAAGTGGGAGTTGATCTTCCAGATGAGATAGTGATGTTTCTCCGAAGTCATTACCACCAAGCTGCTAGAGCTTCGTGATGAACTATGATATATCAGGGACATATATGATGATCCTTGAGATATTCGCGATGTTTGACACCACGAAAGTAGAAATCAAGAAGGAGCATCAATTGTTGATGGTTAGTGAAACCACTAGTTTTAAGAAGGGCAAGGGCAAGAAGGGATACTTCATGAAACGGCAATTCAGCTGCTGCTCTGGTGAAGAAACCCAAGGTTGAACCCAAACCCGAGACTAAGTGCTTCTGTAATAAGGGGAACAACCACTGGAGCGGAATTACCCTAGATACTTGGTAGGTTAGAAGGCTGGCAAGGTCGATAGAAGTATATTGGATATACATTGTGGTGATGTGTACCTTACTAGTACTCCTAGTAGCACCAGGGTATTAGATACCGGTTCGGTTGCTAAGTGTTAGTAACTCGAAATACAAGCTACGGAATAAAACGGAGACTGACTAAAGGTGAGCTGACGATATGTGTTGGAAGTGTTTCCAATGTTGATATGATCAAGCATTGCACGCTCCCTCTACCATCGAGATTGGTGTTTCCGTTGAGCATAGACATGATTGGATTATGTCCATCACAATACGGTTATTCATTTAAGGAGAATAATGGTTACTCTGTTTATTTGAATAATGCCTTCAATGGTCTTACACCTAAAATGAATGGTTTATTGAATCTCGATCGTAGTGATACACATGTTCATGCCAAAAGATAGTAATGATAGTACCACCTACTTGTGGCACTGCCACGTAAGTCATATCGGTATAAAACGCATGAAGAAGTTCCATGTTGATGGATCTTTGGGCTCACTCGTTTTTGAAAAGTTTGAGACATGCGAACCATGTCTGTTGGTATATATGCATGAAGAAACTCCATGCAAATGGACCGTTTTGTACTCACTTGATTTTGAATCACTTGAGACATGCAAATCATACCACATGGGCAAGATGACTGAAAACCTCGGTTTCGGTAAAATGGAACTAGAAAGCAACTTGTTGGAAGTAATACATTTTGATGTGTGCAGTCCAATGAGTGCTGAGGCGTGTAGTGGATATCGTTATGTTCTTACTTCACAGATGATTTGAGTAGATGTTGAGTATATTTACTTGATGAATCGCGAGTCTGAATTATTGAAAGGTTCAAGTAATTTCAGGGTGAAGTTGAAAGATCGTCGTGACAAGAGGATAAAGTATCTATGATATGATCATAGAGATGAATATCTGAGTTACAAGTTTGGCACAGAATTAAGACATTGTGGAAATTGTTTCACAACTAATACAGCCTGGAACACCATAGTGTGATGGTGTGTCCGAACATCATAACTGCACCCTATTGGATATGATGCATACCATGATGTCTCTTATCGAATTACCACAATAGTTTATGGGTTAGGCATTAGAGACAACCACATTCACTTTAAAAAGGGGGCACCACGTAATTCCGATGAGGTGACACCGTATGAACTATGGTTTAGAGAAACCTAAGCTGTCATTTCTTAAAAGTTTGGGACTGCGACGCTTATATGAAAAGTTTCAGGCTGATAAGCTCGAACCCAAAGCGGATAAATGCATCTTCATAGGACACCCAAAACAGTTGGGTATACCTCCTGTCTCAGATCCGAAAGCAATAAGGGATTGTTTCTAGGATCGGGTCCTTTCTCGAGGAAAAGTTTCTCTCGAAAGAATTGAGTGGGAGGATGGTGGAGACTTGATGAGGTTATTAAACCGTTACTTCAACTAGTGTATAGAAGGGCACAAAGAGTTGTTCCTGTGGCACCTACACCAATTGAAGTGGAAGCTTATGATATTGATCATGAGACTTCGGATCAAGTCACTCCCAAACCTCGTAGGATGACAAGGATGCGTACTACTTCAGAGTGGTACGTAATCCTGTCTTGAAAGTCATGTTGCTAGACAACAATGAGCCTACAAGCTATGGAGAAGCGATGGTGGGCCCGGATTCCGATAAATGGCTCGAGGCCATAAAATCCGAGAGAGGATCCATGTATAAAACAAAGTATAGACTTTGGAAGAACTACTTGATGGTCGTAAGGCTGTTGAGTACAGATGGATTTTAAAAGAAAGACGGACAATGATGGTAAGTATCACCATTAAGAAATCTCGACTTGTCGTTAAGATGTTTTTCCAACAAGTTCAAGGAGTTGACTACGATGAGACTTTCTCACTCGTAGCGATGCTAAAAGTCTGTTGGAATTATATTAGCGATTACTGCATTATTTATGAAATCTTGCAGATAGGATGTCAAAACATAGTTTCCTCGACTATTTTCTGAGGAAAGGTTGTATGTGATACAACCGGAAGGTTTTGTCAATCCTGAAAGATGCTAATAAGTATGCAAAGCTCCAGCAATCCTTCTAAGGACTGGAGTAAGCATCTCGGAGTTGGAATGTATGCTTTGATGAGATGATCAAAGATTTTGGGTGTATACAAAGTTTATGAGAAACTTGTATTTCCAAAGAAGTGAGTGGGAGCACTATAGAATTTCTGATGGGTATATGCTGTTGACATATTGTTGATCAGAAATGACGTAGAATTTCTGGAAAGCATATAGGGTTATTTGGAAAGTGTTTTTCAATGGAAAGCCTGTATTAAGCTACTTGAACATTGAGCATCAAGATCTATGAGGATAGATCAAAATGCTTAATAGTACTTTCAAATGAGCACATACCTTGACATGATCTTGAAGGTGTTCAAGATGGATCAGTCAAAGAAGGAGTTCTTGCCTGAGTTTTAAGGTATGAAGTTAAGACTTAAAGCTCGACCACAGCAGAATAGAGAGAAAGGACGAAGGTCGTCCCCTATGCTTAAGACGTAGGCTCTTCAGTATGCTATGCTGTGTACCGCACCTGAAGTGTGCCTTGCCATGAGTCAGTCAAGGGGTACAAGAGTGATCCAAGAATGAATCACAGGACAGCGGTCAAAGTTATCCTTAGTAACTAGTGGACTAAGGAATTTTCTCGATTATGGAGGTGGAAAAGAGTTCGTCGTAAAGGGTTACGTCGATGCAAGTTTAACACCTATCCGGATAGCTCTGAGTAGAGATACCGGATATGTATAATGGAGCAACAATTTAGAATAGCTCCAAGTAGAACAGTTATTTGGAATAGCTCCAAATAGAACGTGCTAGCTGCATCTAGGAGATGACATAGATATTTGTAAAGCACACACGGATCTGAAAGGTTCAGACCCGTTGACTAAAACCTCTCTCACAAGCAACATGATCAAACCCAGAACTCATTGAGTGCTAATCACATAGTGATGTGAACTAGATTATAGACTCTAGTAAACTTTTTGGATGTTGGTTACATGGCGATGTGACCTGTGAGTGTTAATCACATGGCGATGTGAACTAGATTATTGACTCTAGTGCAAGTGGGAGACTGTTGGAAATATGCCCTAGAGGCAATAATAAATTAGTTATTATTATATTTCCTTGTTCATGATAATCGTTTATTATCCATGCTATAATTGTATTGATAGGAAACTCAGATACATGTGTGGATACATAGACAACACCATGTCCCTAGGAAGCCTCTAGTTGACTAGCTCGTTGATCAATAGATGGTTACGGTTTCCTAACCATGGACATTGGATGTCGTTGATAACGGGATCACATCATTAGGAGAATGATGTGATGGACAAGACCCAATCCTAAGCCTAGCACAAAGATCGTGTAGTTCGTATGCTAAAGCTTTTCTAATGTCAAGTATCATTTCCTTAGACCATGAGATTGTGCAACTCCCGGATACCGTAGGAGTGCTTTGGGTGTGCCAAACGTCACAACGTAATTGGGTGGCTATAAAGGTGCACTACGGGTATCTCCGAAAGTGTCTGTTGGGTTGGCACGAATCGAGACTAGGATTTGTCACTCCGTGTGACGAAGAGGTATCTCTGGGCCCACTCGGTAGGACATCATCATAATGTGCACAATGTGATCAAGGAGTTGATCACGGGATGATGTGTTACGGAACGAGTAAAGAGACTTGCCGGTAACGAGATTGAACAAGGTATCGGGATACCGACGATCGAATCTCGGGTAAGTATCGTACCACTAGACAAAGGGAATTGTATACGGGATTGATTAAGTCCTTGACATCGTGGTTCATCCGATGAGATCATCGTGGAACATGTGGGAGCCAACATGGGTATCCAGATCCCGCTGTTGGTTATTGACCGGAGAACGTCTCGGTCATGTCTGCATGGTTCCCGAACCCGTAGGGTCTACACACTTAAGGTTCGATGACGCTAGGGTTATAAAGGAAGTTTGTATGTGGTTACCGAATGTTGTTCGGAGTCCCGGATGAGATCCCGGACGTCACGAGGAGTTCCGGAATGGTCCGGAGGTAAAGATTTATATATGGGAAGTCCTGTTTTGGTCACCGGAAGAGTTTCGGGGTTTATCGGTAACGTACCGGGACCACCGGGAGGGTCCCGGGGGTCCACCAAGTGGGGCCACCAACCCCAGAAGGTTGCGTGGGCCAAGGGTGGTGAGGGACCAGCCCCTAAGTGGGCTGGTGCGCCTCCCACAAGGCCCAAGAGCAGCTAGGAGGAAAAAAGGAGGAAACCCTAGGCTTAGATGGGCCTTAAGGCCCACCCTAGGGGCGCCACCCCTTCTCCCCCTCTTGGCCGCCACCCTTGTTCCCCATCTAGGGCTGCCGCCCCCCTAGGGGTGGGAACCCTAGAGGGGGCGCAGCCTCTCCCCTTCCCCTATATATATGAGGCCTAGGGGCTGCCCATAACACGTGATTCGATCTCTCGTTGGTGCAGCCCTGCATCTCTCTTCTTCCTCCTCTTCTGCGGTGCTTGGCGAAGCCCTGCAGGATTGCCACGCTCCTCCATCACCATCACGCCGTTGTGCTGCTGCTGGATGGAGTCTTCCTCAACCTCTCCCTCTCTCCTTGCTGGATCAAGGCGTGGGAGACGTCACCGGGTTATACGTGTGTTGAACGCGGAGGTGCCGTGCGTTCGGCACTTGGTCATCGGTGATTTGGATCACGACGAGTACGACTCCGTCAACCCCGTTCACTTGAACGCTTCCGCTTAGCGATCTACAAGGGTATGTAGATGCACTCTCCTTCCCCTCGTTGCTAGTCTCTCCATAGATAGATCTTGGTGACACGTAGGAAAATTTTGAATTTCTGCTACGTTCCCCAACAGGAAGAACACGAGCTCAAGATATAAGGTTCAATGGGGAAGAAGACCCCCTTTTATAGGAGGGGGAAAATGTTGGGGAACGTAGTAATTTCAAAAAAATTCCTACGCACACGCAAGATCATGGTGATGCATAGCAACGAGGGGAGAGTATGATCTACGTACCCTTGTAGATCGCAACGGAAGCGTTGACACAACGTGGAGGAAGTAGTCGTACGTCTTCTTCCCGATCTGACCGATCCAAGCACCGTTACTCCGGCACCTCCGAGTTCTTAGCACACGTTCAGCTCGATGACGATCCTCGGGCTTCGATCCAGCAAAGCATCGAGGAAGAGTTCCGTCAGCACGACGGCGTGATGACGATCTTGATGTTCTACCGACGCAGGGCTTCGCCTAAGCACTACAACGATATGACCGATGTGGAGTATGGTGGCAGGGGGCACCGCACACGGCTAAGGAACGATCACCAAGGATCAACTTGTGTGTCTATGGGGTGCCCCTGCCCCCGTATATAAAGGATGGAGGAGGAGGAGGCCGGCCAAGGCATAAGGTGCGGCCAGGATGGGAGTCCTACTAGGACTCCAAGTCCTAGTAGGAGTCCATCAAGAGGGGAGGAAGGGAGAAGGAAGTGGAGGAGTAGGAAAGGTGGCCGGCCCCCTTTTCCCTAGTCCAATTCGGACTAGAGGGGAGGGGGGGCGCAGCAGGCCTTTTCTCCTCTTCCCACTAAAGCCCATCAAGGCCCAATACTTCTCCCAGCGAATTCCCGTAACTCTGCGGTACTCCGAAAAATACCCGAATCACTCGGAACCTTTCCGATGTCCGAATATAGTCGTCCAATATATCGATCTTTACGTCTCGACCATTTCGAGACTCCTAGTCATGTCCCCGATCTCATCTGGGATTCCGAACTCCTTCGGTACATCAAAACTCATAAACTCATAATATAACTGTCATCGAAACCTTAAGCGTGCGGACCCTACGGTTCGAGAACAATGTAGACATGACCGAGACACGTCTCCGGTCAATAACCAATAGCGGGACCTGGATGCCCATATTGGCTCCTACATATTCTACGAAGATCTTTATCGGTCAGACCGCATAACAACATACGTTGTTCCCTTTGTCATCGGTATGTTACTTGCCCGAGATTCGATCGTCGGTATCCAATACCTAGTTCAATCTCGTTACCGGCAAGTCTCTTTTACTCGTTCCGTAATACATCATCTCACAACTAACATCTTAGTTATAATGCTTGCAAGGCTTATGTGATGTGTATTACCGAGAGGGCCCAGAGATACCTCTCCGACAATCGGAGTGACAAATCCTAATCTCGAAATACACCAACCCAACATGTACCTTTGGAGACACCTGTAATGCTCCTTTATAATCACCCAGTTACATTGTGACGTTTGGTAGCACCCAAAGTGTTCCTCCGACAAACGGGAGTTGCATAATTTCATAGTCATAGGAACATGTATAAGTCATGAAGAAAGCAATAGCAACATAATAAACGATCGGGTGCTAAGCTAATGGAATGGGTCATGTCAATCAAATCATTCAACTAATGATGTGACCTCGTTAATCAAATAACAACTCTTTTGTCCATGGTTAGAAACATAACCATCTTTGATTAACGAGCTAGTCTAGTAGAGGCATACTAGTGACACTCTGTTTGTCTATGTATTCACACATGTATTATGTTTCCGGTTAATACAATTCTAGCATGAATAATAAATATTTATCATGATATAAGGAAATAAATAATAACTTTATTATTGCCTCCAGGGCATATTTCCTTCAGAAAATCCAACCGTTATGTGCTCAGCCCGCACACGAGCGGTACTACCGCTCCATGAGTGGTACTACCGCTCAGGTGGAGGAAACAGGGAAAAGGAGCAACAAAACAAGAACCTTGGGGTGGTAGTACCGCAGGAGACAGCGGTACTACCGCTGGGTTAAGCGGTACTACCGCTCCCTTCGGCGGTACTGCCGCGCAGAACGAAGGGTAAAGGGAAAGAGGGACCGGGCGGTACTACCGCGGAGGAAGGGCGGCACTGCCGCTAAGGAGCGGTACTGCCGCACTACTGCCGCGGTGAGGTACCGCACAATCCGACACAGAAAAAGACCCCTCGAATCGACGCGGTAGGGACCTGGTAAGCCAACGGTAGTACTGCTGCGGAGTCACCGCCGGTACTACCGCTGCGGAGCGGTACTGCCGCTTGTGACTCCTCAGCGGTACTACCGCTGGGTACCACGGTACTACCGTTGGGACCCTGACAAAAACCACACTCAAGAAAACCAGAACTGCCATAACTTCTGCATATGAGCTACGAATTGAGCAAACTCAAGCTTGTTGGAAACAAGACGACGAGTAGTATCAAAACAGCGAGATCCTCTTAGTTTGGGATGTAGAGAGTAGGAGTAAAAAAGTGCAGACGCGTAAAAAAGGTAAAGAAGTCCAGAAGGAACGAGATCCTCTAACATAGCAACAACTACTGCAGATGCAGAGGGACGATGATGTCTAGCGCCTGTCGATGCGGAAAATCCTATATGAGGCACGTTACATCATGTTATCACATCATGTTATCGAGCTTTCGCACAAGGGTTCTCGACCGAGGGATGATTTGGCCCGGCCCGCCAGCGCTTCAGCCATCCCGGTTTTGGGAATCTTCTAGGAGGTTCCTAGCTGGGTTTTTATCATTTTGGGAACCTTCTAGGGGTTCCTGAACCGAGGTTTTTTCTGTTTCAGTTTCTATTTTTTTGCGGTTCCTTTATTTCTTCTCTCCCTTTTTTCTATCTTTTTTTTCATTTTCTTAGAATTGTTTGAAAATTTATAAAAAAATTCACGTTTTTACAGAAAATCGGGAGCTTCAAAATATTATAATTTCAAAAATGTTTGTTTTTTCAAAAATTGTTCATGTTTTCAAATTTCTTCTGCAGTTTCAAAAAATGTTCATGTTTTTCTAAGAAAAATTGTGTTTCCAAAAATTGATCGCAAATTTCAAAAAAAAATCGTGTTTCCAAAAATTGTTCGTTATTTCGATAAATGTTCGTGTTTCTGAAAATTGTTCACGTCTTCAAATTTGTTCTATAGTTTCAAAATATGTTCATGTTTTTAAAAAACTTTTGTGTTTCCTGTTTTTGTTTGCAAATTTCAAAAAATTAAAATATTTTTTTCAAAAAATGTTCGTGTTTTGTAAAATTGTTCATGTTTTCAAAAAAAATTCGTAGTTTCAAAAAATATTCAAGTTTTCGAAAAACTTTTGTGTTTCCAAAAACAGTTCCTGTTTTATAAAATTGTTTGCAAATTTCTAAATAAGATTCCTATTTCCAAATTTGTTTCCGAGTTTTAAAAAATGTTCATGTTGTCAAAATTTGGAAATAGATTCAAATGATTATTCTCCTTCTTCTAAAAATGTTTTCGAAAATGTTTGAATTTCATCAAAATTTTGTGATATTGCTTTGAAAAGTGTTCATGTTTTATACAAAAATCTAATTTAAAACATAAATGTGACTTCTATAAACTTCAACAATTATATAAATCTTGAACATTTTTTCAAAAATACGAATAATTTCTGAAAACACCAACATTTTTTGAATATGTGTAAAAAAATCGATATCGAGATTTGTTTTTGGAATTTCGAACAAAAAAATCAAAAAGAGGAAAAAGAAAAAGAAAATGTTTGGATCTGTGTTGTTGTATGTTATTATAAACTTGTGATGCTCTGTAATCACACTCATTATCTCTGCTGGCTAGCACAAAAAGTTCTAATGCCAGAGGTTCCGGGTTCTATCCATGGTAGCGCGTGATGTTTTTGCAAATTTACACTACAATACTCGACCACTTCTCCATACAGATCCGCTCGTGCACCAGTGGGCCGGCTGTTTGTTTGCCGGACACTCTGCCTCAATAAGCGGCAGATAGGAGCTTCCCATCGATGCCTCATCTAATTTTTTTGAGACAACCTCACGAAGCTTTTTATTAAATCGTCACAATGTTTACAGGCACGGAGGAAAGATCTTCGGGGTGGCCCAGCCACACATGGCGTCCAACCCCGAGAGATAAAGCATGCTTCGCTAAGTTGTGAGCTTCATAATTTGAGCTCCTAAATTTATGGCTAACCTTACAAATATCAAAATCTAATCAGTGGTTTATTATTACATGCGCAATAGCTCCATAGGAGGACGCATTCTCCTTCTTCTGAGACTGCACCACCTGTTTACAGTCTGATGCAACATGGATACACCGTTGGTAGAGGTCCTCCGCTAGTGCTAAGCCTTCCCTGATCGCAATCGCTTCTAGTGTCTCCGCATCCGCAATGTGCCTCAATACCAGAACTGAGGCTCCCAAAAATAATCCCTCTGAACTCCTGCATATCGCCCCCACGGCCCCAAATCTAGCATGCCTTGGTGCCGCTGCATCTACATTGATCTTCACACGTCCCGTGGCAGGGGCCTGCCACTGGGTCGGCCTGGGGGCTTTAACACCAATCTGTCGTGGATCCCTTGCGTTAATATGCCTTAGATCCTCAAGACAGCTTGTGATGAAACCATTAATGCAATGTGGTGATTGGAAGATATCCTCATAGATCGCTTTCCTCCGAGCTCGCCAAATAGCCCACATGATAACAATCATATGCGCAAACATATCTATGTTCAATGTTTCGCCCAGCACCCCAGCAATGCCTAAAACCATGTGGCCCATAAACAAAGCCCAATCGCGTAAGGAAAAAAAACTTTGAACTCCTTCGATGTTCGCTCGCTGTCGACATTGCTCGCGTTCGCCGCAGCCGTGAAACTGAGCTTCGCAGCGAGAGGGAGGGTGACTCTCGCTACCATGTCCACACCTCCGCTGTGAAACCTAGCTGTTCAACCTAACAGGTTGAGGTTGATTGAGCTTGAAGTCTGAAGTTTATACTAGAAGCTAAGTTTCAGTCTTTCAGACCAAGAGGAGATGAACTAGTGTTGTAAATTACAAAACTGAGTGTGGTAAAACAGATTGAGATTTGAGATGGTGTTGTTTGTTATGATTTCATTTTGCCATCCAAATTTGTTCATGTACAAATAGCAGCTAGAAGCTTATTCTCAACGTCGTGGTGCAGCCGGCCATGGCCGTGTCCTGTGAAGCCCAGGTGTGCAGTCGTCATGATTATAGGCCGTAACATGTTTTTTCTATTCTCGAGGTGATTGGGCTGCTTATGGGCCGTGCAACCAACCCTGCCGATTCTAAGCAAAAATTGCCTGTGCATTGCTACAGAAAAAAAAATCCTTACACGACCAATCCGTGATGCCACTTCTCTTTGCAATCATCATCAATGGTGGTCATATTCACCACCTATTTACGATGAACTTGGATCAACCCCAAGGCAACAAGCTTGGTCATCAGCACACTAGTTTCGCGACCCCTCCCCGCACCGCCCTGTATCTGCGGGCTTGTAATGATGGTGCGTGTCAGACTCATCTACACTTCATCATATATCATCTTCGAACTCCTTCTCACCATCTTAAAAAGTATATCAAATATAACAACTCAACAAAATATGACACTATATACCATCTCGTCTACAAACATCCCTACGGCCTACATTATAAGGAAGTGGCAAGAGCAAATATGACACTACTCCATCCAAGTTGAGGTTTCCATCCCATGTCTACATAACTCCATTTACTCACCGTAGTGCATATTTTCTCAGGCCAAGACGCAAACCACAATAGCAAATGTCATTATTGGATTGGTCACACAAGCCAACATTCAGTTGAGACTCGGGTCTCCATCCAACGACACATTTCTCAAGTTCATCCATTTACTCCATGCGATTGGATATTCTCGCAGAATTGCAAACAAGTCAATACACACCCGAGAAGACTGGCCACACAAGCAAGCGCCGGCCACCGGGCTTCAAGTGCTACATTACTAGTCGCTGTCGCTATCGCCGTCTGAGCAAGGATAGTCAATACAAGTGCTACTACCGCCGCCGTATGCTTGGCTGCTTGGGTGAATAACAGGCTGGTAGTTTTCACAGCCATAGCAATGCCCTGCAACGTTGATAGAACAAATAGAGTTAGACACGTATCAATATGAGATTGCGATTAAGGCATATGTGTGAACAAGACAACTGATTGCACCTGATGCAAAACTCACGATCAAAAAGCAAACATGGCCATAATCAGGAAAGAAACAATAGGAATAACTGACAAGAAAGCCAACAAGGTACCTGCGTCATTTTCCCCAACTATACAGCACATAATCACATCATTCTCACTCCGAAAATTCAGGTGGACTTCAGAGAAGAATAGCTTGGTACTGTCGGCATCAGCAGAATGTTGCTCCTCAGGCTGCTTAGCTGTGAAGTTATAATGGGCGCCGGCCCCTCCAAACTCATAAAATATAGATATCACTTTTACCTTCACCAGTTCAAACTGAAAAAAATATTAAAAAATGTAAAGACACGTTTAAAATGGATAATCAGGCTGAAAAACCATCCCAATTGTCACGACCTCACATACTCGGAGATAAGAGAGAAAGAGAGAGGAAGACCTTGGTGTTCTTGGCTCTGTTGTATTTACGCAAGGCCACCTCCGCATGGTAGCGTGCGTCCTTTTGTTTGGTCGCGACTCTTCTTTCACGGAGCGCATTCCTCACCTCCGGAGGCTTCCTCTTTCGCATTACAACTGGAATTCCGACGGTAGCCCGGTCCAAGTCACTCGTAAATCTGGGCAGGGGCAAAGGCTGAAACCTCGAAGCATGTTCCTCCATGTTGATACCTTCAGGAGTGCTCCTCTCCATGGACATCCAACCAGCTCGACTCCTGATTCAGTAATGTGAACTGATTGTTATAAAAAAAAATCGCAAGTACCATGCCATAATGTGAGAAATAGTAACTGTATCATTTACCCAGTTGCTTTTCTTTCATGATGAAGATGCATGCAGAGTTATAGAAACATGATTAAAAACTCATCGAGTTTGAATTAAAATTTGACAGATTTACCGATTTGATTTTCTTTTATGATGATGAAGGTGCATGCAGAATTCTTGAAACATGTTTAAAGAGTTGACGAGAGTGTTTGGAATTAAAATTTGACATGATGAAATTGAACAGCTGTCAGGTGGGGATGCCGGATATAAACGGCTGCATGGCAGAAACGGGGTAGAACTACTTGACGTAACACAATGAGAGCAAAACATGCGGTTGCAATATTAATTTTATTGAACGGATTGCTGAGTGTTTCAGCACATTTCTAAGCCCGTCACAGATGCAGCTTGCAGTGTAGAATGTTAACGGGAGTTGTGTTAACCATTTTCCAGCGAAAACAGTTTGAAACATAAACAAAAAATGGACGACTTAGTACTAGGAACCAGAGGATTTGAGAATGCCAAATGAAGATGCACAGTGGTGTTAAACAGATAGCAATCCAAAAAAAAAAGTTAGGAGTGTTCAACTTGCATACCTCCCTTTTGAAGCGGCGCATGAGACGGCAACTTGATGGTGATGTTGCTTTGTCTCCTGTGGCTTGGCATTCAAATTCTCTTTAAACCTGAACCAGAACATATGACTTAAATGAATTAAAGTAAAATGAACTCTCATTACTATTCCCATTTCAGTAAATTTTAGAAGTAGAAAATATTTTTGGACCCGATAGCATTGCTGCACTTTTCAGTACAATTCTTAGCCCATCACTGATAACACCCAGCAGTGTAGAATGTTATTTTTTTTCTTTTGAAAAAAATGAAATTCGGCTAACCATCTGGAACGGGAGGAATTGTGCTGCCCATTTTTTAGGCAAAGCACAGTTTGGAATATAAACAAAAATGGACAAGTTAACAATGGGAACCAGAGTATGTACACTTAAGAATGCCGGATGACCATGCACAGTGGTGTTGAACATAGAGCAACCCAGAAAAAAAAGTGAAGATTTAGGAGTTTTACCTTGCATATCTCCCCTTTGAAGCGGCACGTGAAACTTGGACTTGGCGTTGCTTTGGCTCCTCCTCTGGGAAGGCATTCCCCTTATACCTTGAACCACACCATATGATTGATTCAGCATCACAGTAAAATGAAGCAGAGTCGTCAACACAGTCTATTATATAATGATCTAATTTCAGCAACTCCCAGAATCGTAATAATTTGTTGTCACCTTCTCAGATAAATTACTAGTTTCAGCAAAGCTTTAGAACCATAAGAATTTGTTCTCAAATACATTTCCAATTTCAGCAAATTTAGAATCACAAGAATTTTGTTCCCGTAGACATGTGTTCTTTAGATTCGTTTCCAATTTCAGCACATTTTGGAAGAGAAATAATTTGTTCACAAAACAGATACACGTGGTGGCCTAGTTCAGAAATGAATCAAACAGGATTAGAGCAAATTGATATATCAAACAGGATCAGGATTAGGCACCGCCAGTTAGGGGTCCTTGACGTACATAGCAGGCAGCGGATCGAGGGGAGGAGGAGGGAGGCGCGTCGGGGGGACGGCGAGTGGGCGGTTAGGGCTCCGCAGGATGCGTCTGGGGACGCCATGCGAGGCGGCTCCCTCGCCCGCCGTGCCAGAACCGGCGGCCGCGCGGTCGTCCAGATCTAGCTGGGACAGGCAGGGGTGAGAGCCGCACCGCCAGCGGTCATGGAGTGGGGAGGGGAGCGGGATGAAGCAGTCGTCCACGGACATGGTGGGTCACGGCGTGCCGGCGAGGCGACGCCGGAGGCGGAGGAGGGCGGCGAGCGAGGGTTTAATTTGGGGAATTTGGGAGGGGTCCGCCGGAGCCGTGCTTCGACTACTGCTCTGTTTTATCTGGGAATTTGGGGAAGAAGGCTGGCTACTCTGCGCCGGTCGACCGGGCGCGAGTATTTCCGGTCCACTTTTCCACCGTGCGATTAACAGGCTAGTGAGGTTGGATTTGCGCCCGGCAACATCCTTTACATCGTGTTTTTTTTTGACAAAACTGTAAGAAAGGCCTATATACTGTATAATTGATATAACAAATCCTAATTGCAAGTACCACATGCTGAACATGAGTCTTAGTCTGCTCCGTGTTGTGCGCCCCCCTCATCTCAAAGCATGGCCGTGCACAATCAAAGGCAAAATAGAAGCAAAAAGGGTAGAGTTGGGTAGATGGAGTAATGAGTTAGCCGAGGAGTGCAATAAAAAGGAATGAAGCTCAAGGTGTGCACGATCTTCATACCGCAAAGGGGGAGGGAGGGCAAGATGACAGTGGTGTTTGTTGAGTCAGGCATGATTGAAGCATTTTCACAATTTTACTATTAGCAATGCACGAGCGTCGAGCTAGATTATACGTGCATTAGAGCATGAATATACCAAGTCTTCCTCCCCTTCCACTGCATTCCCCTTCACCTCCTCTCATACATTGGATCATGAGTTCATTGTGTTTGTTTATGACCATTTTATCTTTAAAATGATTTCTTTATTTCACTTGTGCGAAGCGGTATCTCTCTGCATTGCACTGTGCATGGCCCTACTGGTGTGGGAGCTTCTAGCAATGGGTTTGACCGGCCGCACCATTGCTTCGCAATTCGTAAATTCATTGGATTCTTTGCATGTTTGTAAGCTTTAGATTCTGAAACTTGATGAATTTCTACCACGTTTTAGTAGTTGAAGCTCAGTAAAGTTTTAAAAACATGTCAAAACATATTTAAAGTGATCTTATTTGAACCCTCGACACAGGAAATACGAAATATGCAAACGGAACTTTAATTAGACTTTCGACTCAAAAGATATATAGTGAATTCAAATTTATAAAATCCAAAAGAAAAAAGGTCTCGGTGCCCCGGCAAGGATTTTTTTATTTTTTTACATTGAAATGCAGGTAAGCTTGAGGATCACGACAGCAACTAGGGCCGGGGATAACAGTCCACATTACAACAATTTGGGGGAGACTAGGCGGCAGTGTAGCAAGGCAGCCAAGCCATGTATTCGCCACCCCACGCAGCGCGACGGGGAGGGGCAAAATTTCGTGTTTTAATCCTTTTTTAAAAGTTAATCGAGATCTGACCCTAGTTTGTAAAAATTTCGGGATCTGACGCTTGTACTACCCGTCAGGGTTCATGGCAGTAGGGTGTAACAGCCTACCGCCAGGGACCTTGACGGTAGGAAACATCCCTACCGCCAAACATCACTGAGTTTCATACTTAGGAAAAAATTACGGTAAGGCATGCAACCCTATCGCCAAAGGACCGTGATGATAGACTGTCATAAACTACCGCCATGAACCTTGACGATTAGAAAATGTTCAGATCCCAAATTTTTTGCAAAACAAGATCAGATCTCGATCAAGTTTCGCAAAATGGTCAATACTATAAATTTAGCCATGTGGAGGCATAGGCGCAACGGAACTTTTACGCACGACAATCTTTACACGATCCACCGCCCCACGCGATTTTTTGTCAAAAAAGACCACATACGATTTCATATTGACAAAAAAGACCATCTACGCACCGTATTAACAAAAAAGACCACTTACGTCATGGCGGCAGGGCCGGCAACCGACACATGGCACTTGCCGCCACAGGCGCTGGCGGCGGGACCTGCCGCCGTGGGCGGTGGCGGCAGCCCAAGTATATAACCGGTTGAGCAAGTAACGGAACAAGAAGAGGCTGGTGGCCCCTGCCGCCACATGCCATGACGGCAAGTTTGATGCGTGCGACGTGAAAATGTCTTAGTCCTCGCACTGCCGCTGCATGAAAGTATTTACTGGCTGCTGCACGTACATTCTGACGCATGCAGGCCATTATATGCATGGTCATACGTATACGCGGCAACAGCAAAGGCACCTGCATGGACGTACGGAGGTAAAAAAGTCTAGCTTATACCAGGTCCCAGGCAGTAGTGGCAAACATTGCACGCAGCCAGCGAGGATCTAGAAGCTCTACAGATGGAGAGATGCAGCCGGAATAACACAGCTATCCGCAGGCGCATTGTCGCGCGCAGCAGTAGCTGCTGCCGCCTACAGGCGTGGCGGCGGGGCCCACCTGGCCTCGCCCCGTTCTGTCACGTGGCACCTGAGATGAAAAACCTGTTGCCCCGAAGCTGCCGCCTGCACTCATGGCGGCATGTCCCGCCGCCGGCGCCCGTGGCGGCAGGTGCCACGTGTCGGCTGCCGGACCTGCCGCCACCGTATATGTGGTCTTTTCTGTCAATACGCTGTGCAGGTAGTCTTTTTTGTCAATACGAATTCGTATGTAGTCCTTTTTGACAAAAACTCGCCCCACGCAGGGGCAGCAGAGGTACGGTACGATGTCATCATCGACTACACGACGAAGATGATATTTGCAGGAGCAGAAAACTCACGGATCCTCCTCCTGGTCCGCCATGGCCGGCTGCTGGTTTGATCCGCAGTTTTATCGAATCCACGCCAAGGTGTGAGGTTGCCGTGCGTCGCTGCTGGGTTCGTATATTATTTGTAGGACCCTCGCTCTTATTTATATCATCATCAAGAGAGAGGGACGGCCACGCGTTTCCGATTGGTGCGGTGGTCGGTTTGACCTTCCAATGTTCTGCGGATTTGAATTCGACTGCCGTTCCAGAACAAGTTTTTTTTTAAACACAATACAAACACATAAGCTCATATATATCTACGCGTACACTCGCCGTATAAATACGCACACACACACACTCTGTCCATCTTTAAAATACCGAGTCGGCATATCATGGATTAATGAAGTCACCACACGCGCCTTGTAGTCGACGGGAACGTATTTTTCTACTAAACGTGCATCGTCATAAATTTTGAAATAAATCTAGGATAATGCGAGCATTAGGACTTGAATCTTGATGGACTAGACCTGAGCGCACCTTGGCGCGCGTTGCCTGGTCCTAGCATTTGTGACTAAGCGTGTGCGTTGCCGGGTCCTAACATTTGTGACTAAGAGTGTGTGCCAGCTTAGCATGTTTAACCAGCACAATAACTTGATTGATATACTCATGTCAAAGTAGAAGTATTTAGTCTGTTCAAAAGCAAGAGGGCACAAGTTCAACACTACAAAGTAATGTCAGAAGATAACAAAATCTAACCAAGGTACATTATGTTCAATACTAAGAGCAGGGACATAATATAGGAGAAGCAGCTACAGTGGCAGTGAAACCAATATTGAGCAAGCAGTGCAATTAGCAAATCATAGGGTCAACACAGAATGCTTTAAGAATGTTATTTTCATACAAAGACATCAAAGGTTTGAGAGGGCATCCAGCAGTTTTGATGCCACACAATTCTCAGAGTAAGGCATTCTTACAAAAGGTGAATGGTCGAACAGAAGACCATTGAAACGGCTTGGTAGCTACTGGTATAATAGACAGTTGGGCAGTCATTAGCGCCGAAGTGAGTTGTTCCTGGCATTGACTGATCATCATTGGCGAATCACCTGTGTAAGAAAGGCATCATCATCCATGACCACACACAAAAATGTTATTTGACAATCTTAATAGACCATGAGGCTCATAAATAAACTAAACATGTTAATTTTGTTTTCTTTAACCAAATGTGTAACATTTTTGCCATATAAAACAATGAGATACTTGCATCTGATTTATGACAGAAAAGATAGAAAAGCATCAACAAATGATTCTGTAATAGAAAAGAAAATGAAAAAAGAGAGCGAATATGCACCCAACAACCCATTACCTTTGTTGTTCGGCATTTTTAAATCCCCTAGTTATGTGGAATGTAATAAGCATATTCCACCCTTCACTCTGCATATTTGCAACTCGGCGGCTACAGATGCTTAAGGAGATACTATGTTAGGAATTAGCAAAATAACATATGCTACATAGTGAAGAGCACATGCAAAGATTATATCAATAAGAATGCTACTTCTTTCAAACAATCTAAAGAAGGTTGAAGTGTATATAAAGACAAGACTTCAATATGATTATATGCATACGCTTTATGATGGGCGCTGGAGAAACACAACTGCGAAGTGATTACATAGGATAAATGCACATCATAAAATATCTTTGAAATGAGAAAGAACTAAGTGCATCACTTATTTAACGCAACTGAGAAGTGATTACAGAGGATAATGCACATATTTATAACCATATAGGAATTGCTAAATAAGAATCAACACAAAAAAATTGAGAGATTCTGGAGATTAGATCAAAAGAAGAGGATGACTGGAAAGTGTTAGGGCTAGGATATAGTGGCTGAGGGAACTCTTAAATTATTAGGATGAATGTCACAAAGTGTCACCATATCCATGAAAAAATCTACCCGAATACAACTAAGTATTATGAACACCAAAGGGAATCTGATAATCCAGAAAAAGCAAAATTCGTACCCAAAAGCAACGGATGTTTACTGATATTTCTTGATGTTTGGCACATCCATTTCAGTTATTTATACCATGTGGATCATTTACAGGACAATACATTCAAAAAATGAGGAGAAAAGAAAGACATACATAATAATAACAAATAAAGCAAATGACCAATGTTTAATGATACTGACCAGAATCACAATTCATTCTGGAGGTTACTTGATTATCATGAACATGTGGGAAGAAGGGGTTACCTCACCTACGGCATGGAGCTAGAATAAAAAAATAGGAGCTCTACCTTTCCCATACTATTAACATTCCAGTATTGTTGAGGTATCTATCTATATCTGCAACAATATATGGTGTTTGCGCAACTTCTATAATATCTGAAAGAAAGACCACTTGTACACTACATCAATATGAACAATTTCAGAATTGAGCGAGTGCACCAGATTAAGCCTAGTTATCAATGTATAGAAAGCTTATATTTGTTGTGGTAAATTTACACTGTCCAGCTGAATTAGTCTTGTAAGAAATGGGCAATCTGAATAGACTTGAGGGTTTAGAAACCAAACTCAGGTCATTCTTGCAAGAAAGTAATTAAGGGTATCTCTCTCTCTTCTCTCTCTGTGTTTTTAACACAGATTAATGGATCACTCTACGATGACTTAAAAAAGCTAAAGTTGGCTTGTACAAAAATAAATCTCTTTGCACCCTCGTATATTATTCATTGTACAAAATCAGAAGTGCAGAATAAGGGGAATGGATCTGTGTGTGTGTGGAGTTAATTGCATAGAAGTACCACAATTGGGGCATCACATGCAGATTGGTATCACGATTGCTAATTTTTGCGTGTCAGTACCAACATTGGTCCAAGTTTTTGCAAAAAAGGCTAAAACGCTGATTTATACGTATTGACAGTGTATCTGACCGTTGGGGCCCGTCTGTCAGGTGCCGACATGGCATATTTTTTGCAGAAAACCCCTCGGCTTTATATGTAATCACATAAATGCCTATTTTTTCGTGGAAAAACCGCCATTGAGAAGGATTTTTTTTTCGTCCGCAAGTTTTTCACAGACTTGTTCGAAAGTTTGCGGCGAATTGAACAAACAAATAACCGAAACGAAAAAACCCGCGCGAAGACGATTCGAACCCGCGACCCGCAGGTCTGCGAGGTCATTCTTGCAAGAAAGTAATTAAGGGCATCTCTCTCTCTGTTTTTAACACAGATTAATGGATCACTCTACGATGACTTAAAAAAGCTAAAGTTGGCTTGTACAAAAATAAATCTCTTTGCACCCTCGTATATTATTCATTGTACAAAATCAGAAGTTGCTAGACTGACGAAAAGTGCAGAATAAGGGGAATGGATCTGTGTGTGTGGAGTTAATTGCACAGAAGTACCACAATTGGGGCATCACATGCAGATTGGTACCACGATTGCTAATTTTTGCGTGTCAGTACCAACATTGGTCCAAATTTTTGCAAAAAGGCTAAAACGCTGATTTATACGTATTGACAGTGTATCTGACCGTTGGGGCCCGTCTGTCAGGTGCCGACATGGCATATTTTTTGTAGAAAACCCCTCGGCATTATATGTAATCACATAAATGCCCATTTTTTCGCGGAAAAACCGCCATTGAGAGGGTTTTTTTTTTCTTGCGCAAGTTTTTCACGGACTTGTTCGAAAGTTTGCGGCGAATTGAACAAACAAATAACCGAAATAGAAAAACCCGCGCGAAGACGATTCGAACCCGCGCCCCGCAGGTCTGCGAGGTCATTCTTGCAAGAAAGTAATTAAGGACATCTCTCTCTCTTCTCTCTCTCTCTCTTTTTAACACAGATTAATGGATCACTCTACGATGACTTAAAAAAGCTAAAGTTGGCTTGTACAAAAATAAATCTCTTTGCACTCTCGTATATTATTCATTGTACAAAATCAGAAGTTACTAGACTGACGAAATGTGCAGAATAAGGGGAATGAATCTGTGTGTGGAGTTAATTGCACAGAAGTACCATAATTGCGGCATCACATGCAGATTGGTACCACGATTGCTAATTTTTGCGTGTCAGTACCAACATTGGTCCAAGTTTTTGCAAAAAAGGCTAAAACGCTGATTTATATGTATTGACAGTGTATCTGACCGTTGGGGCCCGTCTGTCAGGTGCCGACGTGGCATATTTTTTGCATAAAACCCCTCGGCTTTATATGTAATCACATAAATGCCCATTTTTTCGCGGAAAACCCGCCAGTGAGAGGGATTTTTTTTAGTGCGCAAGTTTTTCACGAACTTGTTCGAAAGTTTGCGGCGAATTGAACGAACAAATAACCGAAACGGAAAAACCCGCGCGAAGACAATTCGAACCCACGACCCGCAGGTCTGCGGCTGCGCGTGCTAGCCAGCACGCCACAGCGTCGCTGTTGACGAGATCCAGGCGAAATTTATATTATACGCACACGCTGGGCCGGCAGCTTGGCCAAGCAAAGCCTGCAATATTTTTTTAAAAAAATTAGTAGATGCAAAATGATCATTTTTTCTTATTTTTACACAGGCTGTATTAATAGAATTATCTTTGAGAAAAATATTAGTTTGGTAAACATGCAGATTACTACATGTGTTATTTTTTGACAAATAGAAATATGAACCCCAGAATGAAACTTTCATCGTTTTAAAAAGGTTCAATATATAGGTGACAAATGGTTTTATAATACAAAAAAAGTTCATCGTATATTTATATAAAATCATTGTATATAAAAAAATGTTCAATGTTCAGTGTGTATGTACAAAAAATATCACAGAATAAAAAGTTCACTATAAACTTAAAAAATGTTATGATCATTTTGCATCTATTAATTTCTTTTACATAATGCGTGGTGAATATTTATTACAAAAATGATCAATATAAGTTAAAAAAAATCTTAATATATGTTGAACAATTTTTGTAACATATATTAAGAAAATTGTTCAACATATATTACAAAAATGAGCAATTTCATTGAATGAAAAAAGATGAAGAAACGAAAAGAAACCTGGGCAACGAACGAGCCCCAGCAAAACGCAAAACGAAAAAAATTATTACAGGCCTCGGTTGGCCCAACCACCGGTCCAGCGTTTGCTTGTTTGTATAAAGAGGGTAATGCCCGCATTATAACTTGAGCATATGCGTGGCTTGGTGGCTAGCACGCTCCACCTGCGTGTTGCTGGTCGCATTATTTTATTTATGCTGAACGTTTTTTTAAATACGTTGAACAATTTTCTAAAGATATGATGAATATTTGACATAATGCAAGGTGAATTTCTTGTAATTTATGGTGAACATTTTCTTAGACATGATGGATTTTCGTAAAATATTGCAGGCTTTGCTTGGCCCAGCTGACGGCCCAGCGTGTGTGTGCTAGTATAATACATCTTTCGCCTGCATCACGTCAACGGTGACGCTGTGGCGTAGTGGCAAGCGCGCCCAGCCGCACTTATTTGTTCGTTCAATTCACCGAAAACTTTCGAACAAGTCCGTGAAAAACTTGCACATGAAAAAAATATGATGAAAAACTTGCGCATCAATGTTGGTACTGACACGCAAAAATTAGCAATTATGGTATCAATCTGCATGTGATGCCTTAATTATGGTACTTCTATGCAATTAACTCGTGTGTGTGTCTCTGTGTGAAAAAGAGAGAGAGATGACCTGGGACGCTGAAACAGAGCACAAGACCACAAGTGCAGCGCGAGGACAACGACTGGGGGTGGTTCCTTACTGGGAGAACAAAAAACCAAGCTATCATCAACCTGAGCACACTTAAGCAGACCAATCCCTCACTACTACACTTAAGCAACCTGAACTTGTTTACTCCACTAGACAGATAGTATAGTCACCTTCAGGCATTAATTTTTTCAGTTTTATCCCAACTCTCCGATGATTAATGGACCCTAATATGGCATTCACCAGCTCTTGCACCCATTGCTATGTAAAACATATTGTCTTTCCCATCAGTTCAAAAGAGACCAAATACAAGGTGGCTGACAACTTGAGGAGGAGAGCACGAGGTGGAGGATCTGCACCAGAAGGAGCAGCACTCCAACCAGCACCAACGACACAACCTAGAGGAGCAGCAACTACAGATCGTGTCTATTCCACCGGCCATCAATTAGCAACAAAGAACCTAGCCAAAATTAACAAACCATAACCACATCCCCGTCTTCCATCTTCGTCAGGTGGCCAAGGTGACAGCAATTGATGCGCACAGCGAACATGTCACTGCTTGTCGATCCAGCTGTGAAACGATAAATGGATCAGGAACATGCACACAACAAATGGCTAGGAGGTGGCGGGCGAGAGCGAGCGGAAGAGCACCTGAATGACGACGACAATGGCGACCTGGACGGCCGTCTCGGCGGCCGTCGCTCCTCCCGCTGATGGCGGCACATGGCCGTTGCCTTTGGCCCTGCGTCTGTGGTGACAGCGGCGACACACAGGTCATCCCACGCGCAGAGGTGGCCACCGTATAAGAAGCCGAACCAGAGGCCGCCGTGCTCGGCATGGCCCTCGTATGGCAGTGCCCAGTTGCGAGCCTTACTCCTCGAGCTCGCCGTGTACAGGGGAGGAGTCGGTGGGTGGCGGCGCGAGATGGACGGGAGAGAGCAGCGGCGGAGGCAAACTCGACAATGGGGGAGGAGAACTGGACGGGAGAGTGGCGGCGGCTAGGGTTTTCACCCAATCGGGTGCCTCCTTTACACTGGAAAACGACCCACACACATCACGCCACGCAAGGGTGACGAAGTGAATTCCCTCTAATGCCCTCAGCGGGATCCGAAAATTACAGGCGGTGGCACACATATTTGACTGCGAGCCACCCACACCGGGTGTCTGCGCACCCAAGCCGCTGATAGGCCTGGCCCATGAGTGTCGGACCCCAGTAGTCAGTGAAAAACGATTAAAATCTCGAAGTGGAAAAACAAAGTTACTGTTCATTGCTTTGAACTTGAATTATATCTAACGGCCCAGCTCATCTCAGGGGCGGATCTGATGGCCCAAATCGCATCAAGGGAGAGATCCAACGGCCTGAAATTCGAAATCGCTGAGAGAGCCCATGTTCAGACGTGAATCTAACTATGGGATTGGGGATACCACTGTCCTCCAAACCATCCAACCGCATGTTGGTTTGCGCCTTTTTTCAATTGACATGCCAGAACTAGCGATATCATCAGCACCAGAATCCTACCCGTCCACATTTTGCCTTTCATGTCCGCCGCGTTGCCACTTTCCACTTGCACTCCGCCCCCACTAGTAGCCATGCCCCGCCTGTCGTGATTCTAAGTCTGACAGTAGAATATGGGGTAGGGATGTAGAGGCAAGATCCTAGCTATGGAGAAGTTGTACGCACGAGTTTTACGAGTTCAGGCCCTTCTTGGAGGAAGTAACAGCCCTACGTCTCGGTGCCCGGAGGCGGTCGACTGGATTATATGCGTATGTGTTACAGGGGGTGCGAACCCTTGTGCATGTGGAGGGGGGTGGCTTATATAGAGTGCGCCAGGACCCCGGCCAGCCCATGTTACAAGGGATTTAAGGTACATCAAGAGGGGGGCGTTACTGGTAACGCTAGTAATAAAGAGACATAATGACCATTAAAGCTACGACGTAATGTCCAACCGTTGTAGTACGGAGTGGCTTTAGATCTTCTGGCGGTCGAGTGACAGTCTCCATGGTCGAGTGACTTCGAGTCTTCCGAGTGGAACGCTTCATGGTCGAGTGGATGATGGTTCTTCTTTGAATGCTTCTGACTTTGGGGTGATGTCCTTGGGGAGGGTATTTAGGTCAGGCGTGTGACCCTACCCTAGGTACATATCCTCATCATTAGCCCCCGAATGGATCAGGGTTTGAATGGAGAAGGAGTTGAAAATACTTCCGACTCATTTTTCGCGCTTCGGGTGTGTCTTGTTTTGGATCAACGAACCGAGGTGATGACACCAACTTGTTTTTCAGTCACCTTGATCCATTCCTGGTTTTGTCGAGTGAACTTTCGCTGGAAGAGCTCCGAGTGCTAAATATGGAGGAGATCTTCTGTCTGACAAGTCATTCTGCTGTCCCCGGATCTCACGGGATTCGAATTCTGGGAAGCGCGCGGGGCGGAGGAGGCCGCAGTAATCAGGCTGGATAAGGCAAGGCCGCCTCGATTTCCACGCCGCCTTTTTTGCCACGTATTGCGCGCGACTGTTGCGGGATTCGATAAGATCGCCCGGGCCTACAGGTCAGTCACTCGGAAGCAACCCCATAAAAGGCACCGGACCGGGGTTTTTGAACAGTGCGCCCTCATTCTTCTCCTTCCTCTTCAGCTTTCCCCACTGCGCCCGCTCCTGCTCCAGCACCGCCGCTCCGTTCGAGCTCCGTCCACGGCGATGGGGAAAGACAAGAGGGTGGCTCTGGAGCGTGCGAAGAAGGCGACGCCGAAGGCGAAGGGGAAGAAGTCCAGCCATGGCGGATCCTCGTCGAGGTCCGGTTTGCCGCGCGGCTGGATCCAGGGCGACTGGATCCGGTCGACGATCCGCCAGGACGACCTCGACGATCTAGCAGAAGAGGGGCTGATTCCTCACGAATCCGCGCAGCTCCCGGAGGGTGAGATTGAACCTCGACCGCGGGAGGGTGAGTGCGTCCTCCTCGCCACTCATATCGAGCGCGGATTTTCTTTGCCTCCGCATCCTTTTTTCCGAGCTTTCTTGAATTTCTTTGGAGCACAACTTCATCACTTTTCCCCCAACACCATCGTGTATCTTGGTGCCTTCGTGTCTCTGTGCGAAAACTTCTTAGGTTGTCGACCACACTAGGGTCTCTTCAAGCACATTTTTACGTGTCGCTCCCAGTCGGTAAAAAAGGCCAACCCGAGTGACGAGAGGACCCAAGTGATCCAGATGTGTGGGGGCCTTGGGATTCAGATGAGGGGTAAGAGCTCTTTCCCAACCATAATTCTTCCTGAGTCGGTCCGAGGGTGGCAGTCGACCTGGTTTTACTGCAAAGACCAGGCGACTCCAGGCCAGTCGACTGGACTTCCTCCTTTTTCTATGGCTCGCGTAGAGAAGCCCTCCACCTTGAAAGTGACTCTAAGGGAGAAAGCGGAGGTGAAAGTGCTGGTTGAGCGAGTGGTCCATCTCATCCGTGAGGGTGTAACTGGAATGGATCTGCTGGAAGTCTTCCTCAGATGACGCATTCAGCCACTTCAAGCCCGCGACCATCCGATGTGGATGTACTCGCGCATTGAAGATTCCACTCGGGTGCACCCAGAAGAAGTCGACGAGGATACGGTGGAGAAGTGGTTGAGGAGTATCACTGGAAACAAGGATAACCCCAGAGGGGCCAGGAGAATACCTCCACTTGACCAATCCTACGAACCAGACAAGGCCCAATTCTGAATTACCGAATGTCGTCTTGTTTTAACATGCAATTGTTTATGCTTCACCGACTGACTTTGTCTTGCTTGTTTTCTTCTAGGCCCTTACTGAAATGTATTCGATGCCCAACGGAGAGCAGGAGTAGGACCCGGAGGGGGGGCAAGCGGAGGCAAAAGCGGCGAGTGGCATTCCGACGGACAGGGGGACGAGGAGAGCAACGACCCGAGTGACGAAGAAGAGGTCGACTCTCCTCCCCGCAGGGAAAGGCGATCCAAGCTTACTCACGATCTGGCGAGCGCCCGTGACAAGGCGACCGTTCAGACCGGGCAGTCGTCAAAGCGTCCTCGGACGTCCTCTCCGGCACCAACTAAAAAGGCCCCAAAGCAGTCCAAGGTTGTAGTGCAGAAGACTCGGAAGGCGCTGCCGAAAATCAAAATTGTCGTTCTTGTTGCTTCTGCATGAGTGTTCTTCTTTTGCTTTTACTCGACGTTCTGTGTTGTTTATTTTTCCCTTGGTTTGACCGAATGAATCTTGAAACTGGCAGTGCCGCTACCTCTGGGACCTCTTCTTATAAAAACGAGGATGAGGAAATGGAAGATGCGGTCACCTCCAATCCAGGTACAATCTTCGTGATTTTGTCTTCGCTTTGTCGATTGAACTATGATATACCCAATCGGGTGATCAAATTTTGGCGACTAATCTTTTTACAGCTCTCAATGTCATTGACCTCCCCGACGATGACGAGGACGAGCCACAGAGGCCCTTGGGGAGAAGAAACAGGAAAACGTCCGCTGGCAAGATGCCTCAGTCGACGCCGGTGGCGGAACCGGTAATTCAGGACGCCGACGATGCCAATCGGGCTTCCGTCTCCTTCGCCATACCGCTGTCGAGTGCTCAGCCTTCAGCGTCAGCCGCACAGACTCCTGCCGACCCACCATCCATTTTTGCTGCGCATCACGTCCCAGAGGACCAGGTGGGTGCTGCAAAAGAGGCTATACGCCAAGCGGGCATTATGATGGAGAAAATGAAGATGGTGCGGGAAGCCAGCCAAGCTGCTTATGATGCCAGCTCTGCTCTCCAGAGCAACGTCCAGGTTAGCAGATCGTCGGCTGACTCTTCTGGCTTGTTCTGTCAGGATATGGTACCTGAAAACTTTCTTTCAAAGGATCTTTGCATCCGTCTGCGCCTTGCATCTGTACACCCACTGGGTGTTTTGATTTGTCACCGAACAAACTCCTACTTTGAGCTGACTATGTTGTTGTCGATTGAATCTTTTGACCAGTGGGGGCACGCTGAGTGTACCCACTGGGTGTAGTCCCCGAGACCATAATTGACTGTGGGCAGTCGACTGTGGTCTGAGTATCGGAATTTCTTCACTCGGTCTGGATGGACCATGACGAGTGGAATCTGAGCCAGCGGGGGCACGCTGAGTGCACCCACTGGGTGTAGTCTCCGAGACCGTGGTCGACTGCGGGCAATCGACTATGGTCTGAGAGCAACCTTTTTTTGGCACTCGTGCTGGACAGGCCTTGTCGAGTGTAAACTGAACCAGTGGGGGCACGCTAAGTGCACCCACTGGGTGTAGTCCCCGAGACTACTGTTGGATGTTTGATTCGGCAATAGTCTTAGAATTTGTTGGCTTTAACCTTTTATCTCTTTGAAATAACCAATCTTTTCACTTGTCGACTGACTTGTTCTTCGGTTGCAGAAATCTTGTGATCTTGGAGCTTGTTTTGCTGACCTGGAGAAGCAGCAGATTCAACTCAACCTCGATCTAGAGCTGGCCAAGACAGATTTGCAGAAGGCCAAGGATGACGCCGCTGGTAAGAAAGACTTGTCGACTGATTTATCCCTGAACTAGATTTCATTCTTCTTTTTTCTGAATCAAGCATTATTTCTTTCAGAGAAACTGAACCAAGCTCTTGCAAAAAGGATCAAGATTTGGCGGCCACGCAGGAAAAAGCTGATGAGAAAACCGCTCTAGCTGAACAGAAGTTGGCTTCAGTCGGCAAATTGGAGGAAGAAAATGCCAAGCTAAAAGCTGCTCTGGACGAAGCCAATAAGGAAGTAACTCGTCTGAAGAAGGACAAGGTCAATCTGAATGAGAAGATGGAAAGTATTGCCCGCAGGAGGAACGATCTGGAGAGTTATCTGAGAAGCCTTGCTAAGAAGTTGTTCGTCATGCTTGAAGGTATTTTCTTTGATCCAACTGGTTTGTTCTCGCCGACTCGGCATATAACCATTGACTCACCGTTGAATTGTGCATGCAGAGTTTTGCCGGGACTTCGGGGCAGAGACCAGGCGAATTGAACCAAGCTTGGACCCCATCAACTCTCCAATGAAGGATGAAGCTGCCATGAATGTGCTCCGACTGGGATCCCGCATCGGTGGTCTTGTTGATTATCTTGCTCGACTGAAGGTCACAATGTCGCGGATCGACACAGCACTCTGGCCAGGGGCAACGCTTCAGAATGACCTCGAGTCTCTGATGACTCGACTTAATGAAGTCCCCGGTCGAGTGCAAGAATGGACGAAGTCTTCTGCCCGATGCGATGCTGATGTGGCTCTGTCTTTGGTTCGTGTCCATTGCAAGGAAGCGCGAGAAGAGAAGCTAGCAGCGATCAAGGTTCCCAACACCAAGAAGCATGATTTCCAATCCTTCATGGAGACTTTCATTGCTGCCGCCACTTGGATTGCCGACAAAATTGACCTAGACGAATTCGTCGAGCCTGCCAGCCCTCCTCCTGCAGAGTGAGCAAACTTTTACGCTCCACCTTAAATTTGCCTCGGGATGCCGAGTGATTTTTGTAATCGTTAAACTCCTTCGGGCTGAACGCCCGAGTACTTTGATCCGTGGTCTTGAATTTTAGGATTTATCTGAACTTGAATTATCTCTGGATATGCTTGCGATTGCCTTCGAGTGGAATTTGTTCTTCATTTGGAATGACCTTTGTGTTTGAGATGCATCTCGGAAGTGGAGACTCCAATCGACCTGTGCCTCGTCATCCTTGCGGATAGGGATGGAGCGCACATTGTACTTGTGGCGCAGCTCCAAAGGAGAAGGTTGCAGCCGACTGCACCTTGTCGTCCTTGCGGATAGGGATGGAGCGCACGTTGTATTTGTGGCGCAACTCCGAAGGAGAAGGTTGCAGTTGACCTGCACCTCGTTGTCCTTGCGGATAGGGATGGAGCGCACGTTGTATTTGTGGCGCAGCTCCGAAGGAGAAGGTTGCAGTTGACCTGCACCTTGTGGTCCTTGCGAATAGGCATGGAGCGCACATTGTATTTGAGGTGCAGCTCCGAAGGAGAAGGTTGCAGTCGACCTGCACCTCGCCGTCCTTCTGGATAGAGACGGGTTTCAAACATTGGCGAGTACTGGATTGCAGCTAAGCCCCCGAGTGAGAGGGTTGCTCACCACTCAATAGGATTTTTCAAACTTAGGCGAGTACTGCACTACAGATAAGCCCCCGAGTGAGAGGATTGCTCACCACTCGGTGGGATTTTTCAAACTTAGGCGAGTACTGGACTGCAGCTAAGCCCCCGAGTGAGAGGGTTGCTCACAACTCGGTGGGATTTTTCAAACTTAGGTGAGTACTAGACTGTAGCTAAACCCCCAAGTGAGAGGATTGCTCTCCACTCGGT
>NC_041386.1:614254885-614332170 GCF_002162155.2 Triticum dicoccoides
TTTCAAACTTAGGCAAGTACTGGACTGCAGCTAAGCCCCCGAGTGAGAGGCTTGCTCACCACTCGGTAGGATTTTTCAAACTTAGGCGAAACGGATTCGCGGCTAAGCCCCCGAGTGAGAGGCTTGCTCACCACTCTGTAGGATTTTTCAAACTTAGGCGAAACGGATTCACGGCTAAGCCCCCGAGTGAGAGGCTTGCTCACCACTTGGTAGGATTTTTCAAACTTAGGCGAAAACGGATTCACGGCTAAGTCACCCACTGGTGGATTTGAAACGGAAACATAAGCAACAACAATCGTTTAAGAAGACTGTAAAGCTCTCATCTTTGATAAACAAACTACAAAGGTATTTCTTATTACATCTCATTAGAATGAATACTTAAGTATAAAAGGGGCGGAGCAGCTCCGCATTCCAAGCCCGTGGCTCGTCTTTCTGATGCTCAACATTGTAAAGATGGTATGCTCCATTGTGGAGAACTCTGGTGACAATGAAGGGACCTTCCCAAGCAGGGGCGAGCTTGTGTGGTTTCTGCTGATCCAATTGAAGAACCAAGTTGCCCTCTTGAAAGGCTCGACCCCTCACGTTTCTGGCGTGGAATCGACGCAAGTCTTGCTGATAAATGGTTGACCGGATTAAGGCCATCTCTCTTTCCTCCTCTAGGAGATCGACTGCGTCTTGCCGGGCCTGTTCTGCTTCATCTTTAGAGAAAAGTTTGACTCGGGGTGCATTGTGAAGTAAGTCACTCGGTAGGACAACTTCAGCTCCATAGACCAAGAAGAATGGAGTTCGGCCAGTCGACCGATTGGGAGTTGTCCTCAATCCCCAAAGAACTGATGGAAGTTCATCAACCCAGGCGCCTGCTGCATGTTTGAGATCACGCATCAATCGGGGTTTCAGTCCTTTGAGAATCAAACCATTTGCTCTTTCTGCTTGTCCATTCGACTGGGGGTGGGCAACCGAAGCGTAGTTGACTCGAGTACCTTGGGAAGCACAGAAAGCTCTGAACTCATCAGAATCGAAGTTTGACCCATTGTCGCTGATGATGCTGTGCGGAACCCCATATCTGAACGTCAACTCTCTGATGATGCTGACGGTGGTGCTGGCTTCAAGATTCTTGATGGGCTTGGCTTCAATCCATTTGGTAAACTTGTCGACTGCTACAAGCACATGAGTGAATCCGCTGCTACCGGTCCTCAAGGGTCCAACCATATCCAACCCCCAAACAGCAAAAGGCCAGACGAGTGGAATGGTCTTCAGGGCTAACGCAGGCTTGTGGGACATATTGGAGTAGAACTGGCAGCCTTCACATTTTTCGACTATATCTTTCGCCATCTCATTTGCTCATTGAAAGTGCAACTATCCCTGGGTGGTTTTGGTATTTCTAACAACATATAGCTCATCGAGCTAACATTATTCCAAGATTAATATTTCAGGAAAAGCTCAATGAATGGCATGGCATGGATGAGGAAAGTGGATCCCTCAAAATTCTAAGGACAAAAAGTTTGGCTCAAGCTTGAAGCTCAAGACTCTACATTTTATATTTTAGTGATCCAAGATCACATTGAGTCTATAGGAAAAGCCAATACTATCAAGGAGGGACGAGGTGTTGCTTAATGAGCCTCTTGCTTCATGTGCTTAGTGATATGCTCCAAAATCCTCAACTACCATCCCACTTCCACATATGACCTAAACCAAAAGTCAAACTCGGCCCCATCGATTCTTTCTATCCGGAGCCACCGAGTTTCAAATGTCATAGCCACTGCCACAAACCCTAGGCAAATCGGTCTCACCGATAGGGATCTCGGTCTCACCGAGATGGGATTGTAATCTCTCTGTTTCCCTTCGTAACGTTTCGGTCTAACCGAAGTGAGAGATCGGTCCCACCGAGATTGCAATGTAAACTCTCTGTTTCTATTTCGTAACATTTCGGTCTGACCGAAAAGAGAGAACCGGTCCCACCGAGTTTACCTGACCAACTCTCTGGCTAGCCTATTACCAAATTCGGTCCCACCGAGTTTGTGTAATCGGTCACACCGAGATTATGTTATGCCCGAACCCTAACCATATCGGTCCTACCGAGTTGCATCTCAGTCTCACCGAAAATCCTAACGGTCACTAGGTTTGCTGAATCGAACCGACCGAGTTTAACCATTCGGTCCCACCGAGTTTGGCAAATTGTGTGTAACGGTTAGATTTTGTGTGAAGGCTATATATACCCCTCCACCCACTCTTCATTCGTGGAGAAGGCCATCAGAACACATCTACACTTCCAATACACATGTTCTGAGAGAGAACCACCTACACTTGTGTTGAGGTCAAGATATTCCATTCCTACCACATGAATCTTGATCTCTAGCCTTTCCCAAGTTGCTTTCCACTCAAATCTTCTTTCCACCAAATCCAAATCCTGTGAGAGAGAGTTGAGTGTTGGGGAGACTATCATTTGAAGCACAAGAGCAAGGAGTTCATCATCAACACACCATTTGTTACTTCTTGGAGAGTGGTGTCTCCTAGATTGGCTAGGTGTCACTTGGGAGCCTCCGACAAGATTGTGGAGTTGAACCAAGGAGTTTGTAAGGGCAAGGAGATCGCCTACTTCGTGAAGATCTACCGCTAGTGAGGCAAGTCCTTCGTGGGCGACGGCCGTGATGGAATAGACAAGGTTGCTTCTTCGTGAACCCTTCGTGGGTGGAGCCCTCCGTGGACTCGCGCAACCGTTATCCTCCGTGGGTTGAAGTCTCCATCAACGTGGATGTACGATAGCACCACCTATCGGAACCATGACAAAAACATCCGTGTCTCCAATTGCGTTTGAATCCTCCAAACCCTTCCCTTTACATTCTTGCAAGTTGCGTGCTTTACTTTCCGCTGCTCATATACTCTTTTGCATGCTTGCTTGAATTGTGTGGAGATTGCTTGACTTGTGCTAAGATAGCTAAAATCTGCCAAGAACTATAAATTTGAAAAGGCTAGATTTTTATTTGGTCAAGTAGTCTAATCACCCCCCTCTAGACATACTTTCGATCCTACAAGTGGTATCAGAGCTTTGGTCTCCATTTGCTTTGATTTCCATAGCTTTTGGTGGTCATAGCCTTGGTTTCACAACCTAGGAGAGTATGGCATCTAGCGAGGGAAATTATCACCGTAGAGGTCCTTACTTTGATGGTACTAATTTTGCTAGTTGGAAGCATAAGATGAAAATGCATATTCTTGGACATAACCCCGCCGTTTGGGCTATTGTGTGTGTTGGCTTGCAAGGTGACTTCTTTGATGGGAAAGAACCGAACCATGAAGCTACCGCGGAAGAGTTGAAGATGCTGCAATACAACGCTCAAGCTTGTGATATCCTCTTCAACGGATTGTGCCCCGAAGAATTCAACAAAATCAGTCATCTTGAGAATGCAAATGAAATTTGGGATACTTTGATTGATATGCACGAAGGTACCAACTCCGTCAAGGAATCCAAATTGGATGTGCTTTAAAGTCAACTTGACAAGTTCAAAATGAAGGATGGTGAAGGTGTCGCTGAAATGTACTCTAGGCTTGCTCTTATCACAAATGAGATTGCCGGCTTAGGGAGTGAAGAGATGACCGATAGATTCATCATCAAGAAGATCCTAAGAGCCTTGGGTGGAAGATATGATACCGTGTGCACATTGATCCAAATGATGCCCAATTACAAAGATCTCAAGCCTACAGAAGTCATCGGAAGAATTGTTGCTCATGAGATGTCACTCAAGGATAAAGAGGAACTTCACAACAAATCAAGTGGTGCTTACAAAGCCTCATGTGAAACCCCCACATCATTAAGTGAAAAACAAACCTTCAATGAAGAACTGAGCTTAATGGTGAAGAACTTCAACAAGTTCTACAAGAGTAGAAGCAAAGAGAAAAGCTCCAAGTCAAGGTCCTACAATGACAAAAGATCTTCTAGTCGAGAGCGAAACTGCTACAATTGTGGAAGGCCCGGACACTATTCCAATGAGTGTACGCCCCCCTATAAGAGAAGAGAAGATTCTCCTAAGAGAAGAAGTAGAAGAGAAGAATCACCATCCATAGAAAGAAGGAGTAGAGATGATCGTTATGAACGAAGACCCTCACGGAGAAGCAAGGATTCGGAAAGAAAGGACAAGTCATCAAGGAGCTACACAAAACGAAGACATCAAGCTCATGTTGGTGAATGGGTATCCGGCTCCGACTCCGACAACCACTCCGAGAGAAGCTATCACTCCGACTCTGGATATACTCAAGATGAAGGTGTTGCCGGTCTAGCACTTGTGACAACCAACTCCTACGACATATTTGCCTCACCAAATGAATGAGTTGGAACATGCTTCATGGCTAAAGGCCCAAAGGTATCACACCCCGAGTATGTTGATTTCAATAGTGATGAAGATGACTTGTTAGGTGATGATGATTTACTTATTGACAACTCTAGTGATGAATACTATGATGAAACGTCAATTGATCATGCTAATCAAGATAAAACGAATGACAATGATAAGGAGAAGATTGAGTCTCTAACTAAAGAACTAAACACTCTTAAGTTAGCTCATGAAACTATCTTAGGAGATCATCGAGAACTATTAAGGGCACATGAGAAATTACGCTTTGAAAAGCTCAACCTTGAGCAAGAGCATGAGTTCTTAAAAGCAATCAATGATGATCTTCGTAAGAAAAATTCTTCTTACATTGCCAAGCGTTTACTCTTATCCACTTACATGCCTCAAGTCAAGTCTAGTAACAAGAACAAGAATGATTCTTCCTCTAGTAGTAACAATAATCATGCTAAATCCAATATTGTTGCTTCTAGTAGTTCTCTTGATTCCACTAATGATTCTCTTAGCCAAGTTACACTTGAGCAAGAAAATAGCTTATTGAAGGGGATTATAGAGAAAGGTGTTTACAAGAGCCTTGCCGGAAGTAAGCAATTCGAAGAAATTGTACGCAAGCAAGGAAGGCAGCGGAAGAATCAAGGTGTTGGTTTTGAACGAAAGTTCAATGCCAATGGAGTTGAGTGGGAAGAAGATCAATACCCCAAGCCGAAGTTTGTTCCTCAACAAGAGAAGTATGATCCTACTTCTTCAAAGGGACACAAGCTCAATATGATCTTCCACCACAAGACCACAAGCAAAAAGGCAAGGACAAGCTTCAAGAGGAAATTGATACATTTGAAGAAGCTCCTAAGGCCTTGGTTAAATGGGTTCCCAAGACTACTTCAAGTTCCACCTCATCAAGTACAACTACAACTCCGAGGATTCCCATCAAGATGGTGTGGATCCAGAAGAAGAAGAACTAGAGAGTTATTGAGGGTGACTCCGCCAACATATTTCACTCTTATCATCTTGGCAAGAACAAGTGCAATCAACTTCCACATCTTGCACTAGTTCAAGGAGTCACAAACCCTCTTGTTGGTAAGACAAGGGACAAGGTAACCTAAAAGCTTTCATAGACATCATCTTGTGTGTGCATCACTCTATGTCTATGGATATCCTTGTTTGTTCCTTGTGGGACTAACCCGTGTAGGTATTGAAAGTGCAACTCACTCCAATGGATAGCTCCAAAAGATCTACATCAACATTGAGCATCCACATCTTCAACATCTACATGAAGTAATCATCGACAAAACCCAAGGTTAGTTCATCCCTCTTAAGGGGGATCTCACATCTAGGGGGAGCTTTACTCTAAGAATTGAGCTAAAGCAACTCTAATGATGTGAACACAACAATGCTTTATGTAAAAGTGGTAACCCCACTTGCGCTTAAACGATGAGTATGACCTATGATCAAATGTTCTCATTTGACTCCTAAGTCAATATACTCATATACAGATGACCTAGTCATCGCAAATTGCTTGATAGATGCCAGAATTGGTTGTGCATGCTTTGCCACATATTTCTATTGCCATTTTATTGTGTGAGCATGTTGGTTGCATATTTCACTCATTCGAGGACGTCCACTTGTTGTTTTGATTGGTTGGTTTCTTTTTCTTTGGCCAAGTGGATGGACAAGAATGCCTAAGAACCTTCTCTAGCTATCTATGCTTTTCTTGTCTCAGACTCTATTCATGCTACATCCAAAAATTTGATCAAGTCAGATTCGAACCACTCTGTGTGAGGAGCACTCGGAGTCCCCGATTCGTCATAGACTTAAACTTCCAAAACTTCTTTGTGTGTTTTGGTATGACCGATTCCTCCATTTCGGTCATACCGATATCACTAAGTCGATCTAGGTTTTTAATCTCGGTGCAACCGATTTGAACTTTTCGGTCACACCGAGTTGTTGTAACTGTCAACAGTTATGCATCTCGGTGCCACCGAGTTGTTCCACTCGGTCACACCGACAGGGTCAGGCTATATATACTCACGGGCAAAATTTTGGAAATTTCTCCGAAACCTTTCGCCCGCTCATAGCTCGCTCTGCCTCCTGGGTCTCTGGATCGTCCTCCTTGTCGCCAGTCGCCTCCTGTCGCTGGTCTTCACCGCCGTCAACGGAATTCTCCTCCGCCGTTGCCGCCGTAGCGAGTTCATCGCCGAACTAGGGTATGGACTCGATCACAGTGCTATCCGCATCCGATTCCTAGCACATTGTGTTCAATATGATTCTTGCCACGATTGAAACGCCTCTATCTAGTCAAAACACTTCGTAGATTAGAGTTGAATCGAAAATTTAGGGTTAGGTTTCCGCCAAAACCATCTCGGACCCAGCGGGTTGCAGAACTCGGTTCCACCGATTCGGCCAAGGCCATTGCACATGTGGTTCTCGGTCTGACCGAGAATTGCAAATCGGTGTGACCGAGTTCAGGACTTTGTGAAACCCTAGCAGTCTCGGTGCCACCGAACTATGACTCGGTCTGACCGAGTTCACTAGTTTTAGTTCCAACAGCTGCTTCGATATCACCGAATTTGCAAATCGGTTGATCCGAAATGCTTTCTGTGGAAAACTAAAACTAAGTTTTTGACTCATTCTTTTGCAAAAATCTCTGCATTTTGTGATGCTCATCCACTCTATCTCATCTACAATCTATTCACAGGGTCTGCAGTCAGTGTTTGCAACATGTCTGACCAAAGTGACAGCCAGAACAAGTCAGAGGAGCAGATTCACTTGAGTGAGGGCACTAGTCCCTCTAGCAGCTCAGATGAGGGTAGCAGAAGCACCCCAAGCAACTTGCCAAAGGATGCCACTAGAGCAAGCAAGAAAAGGGCTTCAGAGTCTGAAGATGAAGATTATGTTGCAGAGGAAGAGGAAACCACTTCAAAGAAGAAAGTGCTCAAGAAGGAATATGGCTCAACTGCAGCCACAAAGCCAGGTATGCAGAAGAAGGCACCTGCAAGGAGAGTTCCCACTTCCAAACCTAGGAAGGTTACCACTGGAGAAACCATGAAGTTTACCATTGAGTTAGAAGAGGAAGCTGTTGGCCAAGATAAAAAGAAAAAGAGAGTCAGAACTACTACTGCTAGAGTTCTTGGCAAACCCTCTATGAGGAGAGATTCTGAAGAAGAAGAAGAGGAAGAGGTTGCTGCACCAGCACCTAAGGCACAAAAGTTGATGGGTGATGCTATAAGGTCAGGGGCTACATCATCAAAGCCCAAAGAAGCACCCAAAGCTACCTCCAAGCCCAAGAGTGCACCTAAGAGGAATACCAGGAACATATCTGCGGCTGAGAAGAACAAGGCCCCAATGCCTGAAGTTGCTGCTGAGGAAGATGATGAAGGACAAGTCCTGAGGAAGCTCAAACCCAAGATTCCAGACCATAATGATGCTCATCCTGTGGCTGAGAACATGAAGATCGGGAGAGATTCAGGGCAGAGGAAATGGAGAGAGACAGATCCATATGCTACAAGAAGAAGGACTGATGTTGATTACAGGTTCCACACAAAGGAACAGCAAGACTTCTATGAGACAGTGCTGCTGGACAAGAAACAAATAGTGTGTGATATGAGGTGGGTCGACTGGACCTATATCAAGGAAAATGAGGCACACTATCTTGGTGTGTATGACAGCTTCAATGCTTGTGGAGTTGCAGACTTTGTTGGGCAGAAGCTCACAAAGTGGAATGAGGAGCTCATAATACAATTCTACTCCACAGCACATTTCTATCCAGATGGCAGGATAGTATGGATGTCTGAAGGTACAAGGTACCAATCAACCATTGAGGAATGGGCTCAGTTGATTAATGCCCAGAAGAGCAAGAAGATGACTTGGATGTTTATGCCAAGAAGAAGATGGATCACAATTCTATGTCAAACATGTATAAGGTGATCCCAAACAAAGCTCTTGAGACTTTCAAGTTTGGATCAGTCCATTTTCTTCTGTCAGGGCTGCCTACAATCAACTGGATCCTAAGGCACACTCTTTTGCCCAAGTCAGGTGACCACAACATGATCAGAGGGCATGCAATTAACTTGCTACACATATTTGATGTGCCACAGAAATTCAAGGTCATGAGCCTCATAGTTGAGACTATCAAGAGGACAGCAACTGACCAAAAGAGAAGTTGTGGATATGCCCCACATATTCAGGAGTTGATTAACTCAAAGATGGGCACAGACACATACCTGTTGGATAAGGAACACTTGCCCATCCATCCAGATTTTGAGGACAATCAAGTTGTGATGAATGAGAATGAACCATCATCAGTACAAGCTCAAGCAAAGAAGGAGAAGGCAAAGATGGAGAAAGCTGCCAAGATGCCAACTCAAGAGGAGGCATCTGAGTACTTTCTAAAGAACAAGCAGGAGCAGCCCGGTTATCTGATAGCATCAACTCTGAGGATTGAGAAAGTACTGGCCACCCTGACTCGAAACCAAGAGAGCTTGGAAAGAATCATGGAACATAAGTTCTATGACTTAGATGTGAAAGTAACTGAGATTCAGTCTGCTGTGGAGCAACTACAGGATGACATGCAGGAGAGGAAGGGCAGAACAACCACTGATGAATTTGCTAGAGTTCCTAGAGCTCAGCGATCATCTGCAGTGCCAGTTTCTGACACCAGAGCCACTACATCTGCACCAGCTAAAACTTCAGTGCCACCAGCTCCAGCACCTACACTAGCTCTAGCTCCATCTACTTCAACTGAAGCCTTCGTCCTCGGCGTTATCCGGACTCCACCACCTGAAGAACAAGCCTGAGAGTCGTTTTAGTGCTATGCGTTTTCTATGAACTTTTTGGTAACTTGTTGCCAAAGGGGGAGAAAAATGTATAGATCATAGGCTTCGAGAGAGAGAGAGTTTGTTTGCTTTTGTTCTCTCTTGTCTTCGTGGTTGATACTTTGTTTGCTTTTGATTGCTTGAGATACTATGCTTATTTGTGAGACATTGATGATCATGTGGTTGATCATAAGCTACACTTATGCTTGTTGGATGATACTATCATTTTATCCCTATTTGATCATTCACTTTGCTTGGTGATGAGTGCATATATTTAATTCTTATCATTTTGAGCGCTCCACCAAGATGTATGTGACATGGAAGAGTAACCCATGATCCTAACTCATTGTGCATTTGCAGTCCAAAGCAAATCTTAAGATATGCACAAATTTAGGGGGAGCTCTTGCTTTTCACATACTTCTCAAAGCAACAATATCTTTCACTCTTATTATCATTTGTCGAAGCTTTGATCTATATGTTGTCATCAATTACCAAAAAGGGGGAGATTGAAAGTGCAACTATCCCTGGGTGGTTTTGGTAATTTCTATCAACATATAGCTCATCGAGCTAACATTATTCCAAGATTAATATTTCAAGAAAAGCTCAATGAATGGCATGGCATGGATGAGGAAAGTGGATCCCTCAAAATTCTAAGTACAAAAAGTTTGGCTCAAGCTTGAAGCTCAAGACTCTACATTTTATATTTTAGTGATCCAAGATCACATTGAGTCTATAGGAAAAGCCAATACTATCAAGGAGGGATGAGGTGTTGCTTAATGATCTGATAAAGAGTTGATGTTGGACAAGGAAGACAACATAATGAGTTATGTTTTCTTATATCTAAGATAAAGTATGTTGTCATGGATCCTCTAACATGTTGAGCTTGCCTTTCCCCCTCATGCTAGCCAAAATTCTCAGCACCAAGTAGAGATACTACTTGTGCTTCCAAAATCCTTAAACCGGTTTTGCCATGAGAGTCCACCATATCTACCTATGGATTGAGTAAGATCCTTCAAGTAAGTTGTCATCGGTGCAAAGCAATAAAAATTGCTCTAAATATGTATGATTGATTGGTGTGGGAGAAATAAGCTTTATACGATATTGTGACGTGGAAATAATAAAAGCGACGGACTGCATAATAAAGGTTCATATCACAAGGGGCAATATAAAGTGACGTTCTTTCGCATTGAGATTTTGTGCATCCAACCATAAAAGCGCATGTCAACCTCTGCTTCCCTCTGCGAAGGGCCTATCTTTTATTATTATCTTCTACCTTATGCAAGAGTCACGGTGATCTTCACCTTTCCTTTTTCATGTTATCCTTTGGCAAGCCTAGCATGTTGGAAAGAACCTGATATATATATATATATATATATATATATATATATATATATGTATATGTATATATATATATATATATATATATATATAGGACAACACTATTCTAATCCTGGGATTAGAATAACTATTTGGATCATAGCTCCCCATATAGGTGGTGACGAGGTGTTCCCGAACTCGCTGAAACCGGATCGAAAAAAAGAAAAACCACTCGCCCCCGATCCCATCGGCGCCCTGTCCCGCCCCAGATCCTCCCACCAGCGCCGCCGCTTGACCTCCCCCAACTCCCCTTCCCGTCGTCGGCCTACTGCCCACCGAGCCACCGCCGCTCCCCCATAGAGGTCGCCGTCCTCGGCCCAACAGACCGTGCGGCCCCGCATTCAACCGAAGAAGTCACCCCAAAACGACTGGTCGTGCCACCGTCTACCGACGGCGGCTCCCCAATCCATCCAGCGCGGGGTGAGGTGCTAGAGGAGACAGGCAGCACCGGCGCCGCATCCTCACCCTATGGCGGCGACGGCGTGGGCCGCGTGAGGAGTCTCGCCGATGACGACCTGGCTAAGCTCAATGGGTGCGCGGATCTGGGCTTCGGCTTCAGCTACGACGAGATCCCGGAGCTACGCAGGACCTTCCCCGCCCTCGAGCTCTGCTACTCCATGAGTCAGTGGTTCCTCGACCAGCCCCAGGCACCGCAGGAGCAGGAGACGGCTGCCATGCCGACCTCCACGACGACGACCTCGATGCCCATTGCCAACTGGAAGATCTCTAGCCTAGGTGACCAAAACAAATGAAAGGCCTCGCAGTTTTGCTTCAAGAGAGGAATCCAAAGCCAACTCGTCCAAGAATCGAGTTCTTTTTCTTCTTCATCTTACGTGGTGGTGGTGTTGTAGGAGATAGCACGGAAGAGGTGAAGGCGCGGCTCAAGTACTCGGTGCAGGCGGTGGCGTGCACCGTTAGGCTCTGTAGCTGAATGACGCCAAGATAAGAGGCCATGACAAGAGTGAATCAGAAGCATTGACCATCCCATTGATGCATTGTCGTGGTCGCTGATGATAGCTAGATCCACTGATCTAAGCATGTTTCCGATGACATTACGAGAAGAATCGTTGTGGATGGATCTTGCTGCATGAGTGGGGAGCTGTACATCCGATTCAGTGTTTCAGTTGGAGGATGGGTCGTCGAACTTCACCAACTCAGGCAGTTCAACCCCATTGTGCTCCTCATGGATGACCCCGCCATCGTTGACTGCACGGAATGCCCATGTGCTCATGCCCCTGGTCTTTTCCCTTGCTAACTTCCTCTCCGTTTGCAGCGAGCAGTGATGTCTAAAAAATGAGAAAGTTCAACGAGTATCTCATGAGAAAGTTTGTACACTATTAAAAAATGTGGCTAACCTATGGCCGTGGATGTTGAAGTTCTGCGCTAGTGGGTGTGTGCTCTATAAAAGTAAATTGCAAATCCGAATTTGTGTGTACTCTATAAAAAGATGTGGATACAAACCAAAAAACTGTGGATGGGAGGTTTATATTTTCTGCCCACGGATAGTTTAAATTGAACACTTCTGGAAAAACTCACACCTTGGGTGTCGAAAAAATGTAAAAGAGACGAACAGAAAAAATTGTAGATGAGTGAACTGTGACAATTTTGGGGAGTGCACATTGTTCAATTCTAGAACATCGAAGACAAAAAAATGAGGAAGTTAAAAAATCAATAATATAACCAAGAAGTTCAGATTCAAAAAGAGAGTAGTTCAATGTATATAAAAACTCAGATTTTCCTTGTTACTAAATAAATATAACCAAGAAGTTCTATTAAAAAAGCGGAGCAGTTCGATATTAATTACAAAAGTCAGATTTTTCCCATTACTCAAAAATAAAGCCCAAGAAAGTCCAAATTAAAAAAATGGCGCAATTCAATATTTAATTTTGAACAAAAACCATGAACGGAAGTTCAAAGTGAATACAGGGAGAAATTCAAAAAAGAAATGATGAAGCGCAATTTTCTGGCGAACAAGGTCGTTTCTAAAATAACCTAGAAGTTCAAATTCAAATAATGGTGTAGTATGTAGTAAAAAAACAGGATTTCGCTTTCAAAAAATAAAAAAACCTAGAAGTTCAATTTAGAATAACATAGCATTTTATTTTCACATTGTTGAAAAAAACGAGAAGTCCAAATAAAAAAATTAAGAAGTTCGAATTTAAAACTCGGATTTTACTTGCTACTAAACAAATAAAATCGAGAAATTCAAATAAACTAACAAAGTCCAAATTAAAAAAAATTAAGAAGTTCGAATTTAAAAACTTGGGTTTTACTTGGTACTAACAAAATAAAAATCGAGAAGTTCAAATAAAACATTTTTTTTCCAAAAACAGGCTTAGAAGTTCAAACTAAAATAATAGAGAAGTCCGAAGTATATAAAAAATTGAATTTTCTCGTTACTAAAAATTTGTTTCAATAGTTATTCATCGATTATATTTTGTGTGAAGAAAAATCAATTTTGCCACTAAACGTTTTTTCTTTTTTTCGACACCCAAGTTCAATTGAACTTTTTGCTACTAAACATTTTTTGTGTGAAGAAAAAACAATTTTCAAAACTTCTCTTAAACCGCTTATATTTTGCCAAAAATGTAACTTGGGTCATGATACTCATGTCCATAGCTTTCCAACGGTATATCGCAAGCCCCATTTGGGCAATGTTGGCGGAAGTTCAACCTAGCACTGGAGGAAGTTCAGGTCGAACAAATCAGGCAGTAAAATTGCAAAAAACGCAAGTTCATCACGACCCAAGAGCAAAATCTGCCAATGAGCGAGTGACAGAAGTTCAAGGAAAAACAACAGGGAGTTCAACTACTACGCGGAATGCATTTCAGGTGAGGATAAAAGAATGTAAAACTAAAAGCCTAAAACGTTTGTTGCAAGAAGTTCACGTGCTTCTCTGAGTGAAGTTCGAGAACTCTAGTGCTAGACGTCCGACCTTCAATTACATGTAAAAAACAGAGTGAAGTTCAAACAAGCATGCCCCAGAAGTTCAACTACTTCACACAGTGCATATCCATTCGCGATGAACGCAAAAAACATGATCTCGCCACTCAGGTTTGTTAAAAACATTATTTTGAGAGGGGTTTGTACAAAAGGAATATCATTTGTGCAACACCGACGAATGGGTGAAAAATTACAAACAAAAATACGCGACAGAAGTTCAACGTGAAAACAGAAGGAAGTTCAACCACTACGCTAAATGAATTTCGGATGAAAATGTTTTAAACCGTCGCGAGTATAAAAAAAATGATCAAGACGGAAAAGTTGCGTGTTTACAACAGCTTTCCATCGGTATATCACCTGCTCAATTTTGGTGAGTGGATGAAGAGCTACGAGCAGTGGATGGAGAGCTGCGAGCAAAAAAATACGTGAAAAACAGAGTGAAGTTCAGGTGCGCACGCCGAGAAGTTCAAGTTCTTCACGCAATGCATTTTTGACAATCTGTTTTGCGAAAAGGCAGAACGAATGATCTCGCCATTTTCGAAATTACTTGAAAACGGCTAGGAATCAGAGAAAACCATCAACATGAAAAAGTTTCGCATTTTCCGTAGCTTTTCAGCGATATATTATTTGCCCCATTCCGATAAAGTTTGTAGAAATTACAGCAAAAATACGTTTTTCGCCATTTTCAAAACTAACTTAAAACTGTAACGAATTGGTAGAAACAATACATACAAAAAAGTTTCGCATTTCCTCAAGCTTTCCAACGCCATATCATTTGCTGCATTCGGACATACGGTTAAAAAATTAGCTCGAAAATATGAACTCGGTAGGACTTGGATTATTTTTTAAAATTACTCTTAAACCATTCAAAATTAGAAAAAAAAAACTTTCCATATGAAAAAGTAGCGCATTTTCATAAGCTTTCCAATGCCGTATCATATGCCTCCATTGGATTAGCCATTTATAAATGACATCGAAAAAATGAACTCAACTGTTCGGTTTACGAAATTTTACGTTTTTTCAAATTACTCTTTAACCATAGGGAATTAGAGAAAACTTTCAACATGTGGAAGGAGCGGTTTTTCAGCAGCTTTCCAACGCCATATTATTTGCCTCATTCCGATAAACAGTTTAGAAACGCGATCGAAAATACGATTCATGTTTTTTGTGCGAAGAAAAAACGGTTTTCAAAACTGCTCTTAAACCGCTTGCATTTTGCCAAAAATTTAAGTTGGGTCATGATACTCATGTCCATAGCTTTCCAACGGTATATGGCAAGCCCCATTTGGGCAATGTTGGCGGAATTTCAACCTAGTTCACAGAGAAGTTCAACGTACTACTAGCGGGACATGTCAGGTTGTGATCAGAATATTATTCTGATCCCGTCATCAGAATAGTGTTTATGTATAGTGTTTATGTACGGTATAAGCTATTCTACACTGACGCTTAGAATAGCGCTACCCTATATATATATATATATATATATATATATATATATATATATATATATATATATATATATATATATATATATATGGGTCTATTCTAATAACACCCTTTAAGACCTTATTCTAATAACAAAAATGCTTATTCTAACAACACTTCGGCACTGCTCCATCCACCAGAACCGGACCGCCCAGAAACCCCCCAAAAAACTGTAGTAGCCCGAAAACCGTCCCACCTTCTACCACGCATGAACCCCACCCCGGTTAACCACCTTCTTCCCCACCTACCTGTGCACTCTCTCCTCTCCCGATCTGGATCGGGAGCTCGTCGGCGCCGCCCAACCTGCCTTCTCCAGCGAGCCGGCTACCCTCTCCTCCCTCCCAGCATTAATTCCTCCCCTAGCCTCCCTTCCTCACTCCCTACTCCCAACCTTCACCGGCCAACACCCACGCGACCACACGACTCATCCCCCCGATCCTTTCCACCTTCCACACATGAGCCCGCAGGAAGCGGCCGCCCATTCTTGCTCCTCCCTCCCCGCGGCGGAGCGCCCCTGGCCTCCTTCCTCCCAACACCGGAGTGCCCCTGCCTTCTTCCTCCTAGCGCAAGAGCTGCCCTTGGCCTCCTTTGTCGCCGCCGCCCAGACGCCTCCTGTCCACCAAGCGCCGCGTCGTCACCCTCCTTGCTACGCGCGGCCGCGGTCCACATGGCCCCCACAGCACCTCCATCCCCTGTCCCACCACCGCATCCGGCGAGGATCCACCGTGCGGCGCCTCAGCCATCACCGCCGAGCTGCTCTGGATCGGGTGATAGGAGAGCCCCCGCGTGGCCATGCTCCGAATCCCCTGCCTTCCTCGCCGGAGAAAGCCTCCACCAACAACACCGACTCTCAGGAGGGTCCCTCCGCCGCATCCCTGACCCGCCATCATGCCTCCACAACACGACCCACCGCCGCGCTCCTCACCTCGGCCTCCACTTGTCCGTGGTGGAGCGAGGAACCCCCGGACCCGTCAAGCTCGGCTCCCTCCTCCACCACTCGACCCCACACCTTCCAGCATGGAAGCATTCCCATGTGCTCACCCACACAGGATCCCTTCCCCCCACGGCTGGCCATGGCCACTGACTCCACACTAGACTCCGGCAGTCCCCTTTCCATGGCGTACCAGCAGGTACAACAAAAGGCACCCATATCAAATTCTTCATTATTGTTCTTCGCAGACGGCAAGCAGTGTAGGTTTTACTTCATTGCAGGTCGGTTGGATCGTCGGTGCAGTACCCAAATTGTTATTGTTTTGGCTGCCGTTCACACACATCAAGGGAGGTTCACCGGAGCACCCCCTCGCAGCTCTCTCCTTCCCCAACATGCAGTTCACCGGCGATGGCCTTCGGGTCATAGTTCGTTTTGGTTGCTGTCGATGCCAACCCCACTACAATACAGTGTTCTGGTGATGGTTTTGTGTGTATGTATGTGTTTTTCATGGTAGCTGGTTAGAAGCCTATGTTCCTGTAGAATGCAAAAATAGCATGAAAATGAAGTGCACTGTTGTTGTATCCAAGTTTCATTCCCCCTCGATATACATTGCACATGCAAAAAACTATGTCAATAGGTTCACTTTTGTCCACAGAGAGGTTCAGTTCTATTGTTTGGAGAGGTTCGCTCCACTATACTGTGCACGTCTTTTTTTGTTTTTTAGAGGTTCGCTTAACTGTATTATTCATTTCTTTTGGTTTTAAGAAAATGACAAAAAGAATCGCTCATTACATGTAGTGTGTTTTATCCTCAGATGTGGTTCACTTTTCAGAGTGATGCCGTTCACTTGCGCCTAGCATAAAAAATAGAAAATCAACAAAAAAAAGTAAAGCGGTTCACTTTGATATATGATGTGGTTCACTTGCCCTAGTCTCTGCGGTCCACTCTCGTTCATAAAAAAAGTAAAAACAAAAAACAAAAACTCATTCGACAAAAGAAATTATGCAGCTCGCTTGTCCATCCGATGCAGTGCGGTTTTCATTCTGAAGCAGTGCAGTCGGCTGTATGATGTTGTTCATCCCGTAAGTTAAAAATAATGTTACAAAAGCGAAAAAAAGTAATGTGGTTCACTTCTTGATAGTATTGTGGTTCATTTACATCTGATGTGAAGTGCACTTTACTTTCTCGTCCTTGAAAAAATTACGTTTGAATAAAATAAATCATGCAGTTCTCTAACACGTCTGATGCAGTGCGGTTTTTCGTCCGATGCAATGCGGTTTTCAGTCGGATTAAGTACCCACGTCGATTCGGATGTCGCGAAAAACAGGGTGTCCACATTTCGGTCAATTTAAAACTGCCTTTAAACCATAAGGAATTAGAGAGAGTGTTCTACATGAAAAAGTTGCGTCTCGTCGATATCTTTCCAACGGCATATCATCTGAATCATTTCGACGACCGGTTTGTAAAACTTTCGCGAAAAACGGCCGTTGCCACTTGTCTTCTACCACACGATTTTCAAAATTAACTTAAAACTGTAAGGAATCTCAAAACCATTTATACATGTCAAAGTTGCGCCTTGTCCATAGCTTTCCAACGACATATTACGTGCCTCGTTTCGACAAACGATTAAAAAACTAGAGCAAAAACAGTACCGAAAATTTGAAAATTTTGAAAAAAAAACAGAATTCCGCGATTTAGTAAATTTGAAACTGCTCTTAAACTGTAACGAATTAGAGAAAGAAATAGATATGAAAAAGATGCGCCTCGACGATATCTATCTAACGGCGTATCATTTGCTTCATTCCGACGAGCGGTTTAGAAAAAAAATGCAAAAAAACGCTCGCTGCCACTCATTGTGGGCCGCACCATTTTCAAAACCGCTCTTAAACCGTGAGGAATCTCGAAAAGTGTTCAACATGGAAAAGTTGTGACTAATCCATAGCTTTTCAACGATATATTACACGCCTCGTTCCGACAAACGGTTAAAAAACTAGAGCAAAAACAGTAGCAGAAAAAACACTACGTGCAGTTTTTTACCACGGGAAGTTCACTCGCGTGAGTACTGCAGCACACTTGATTCAAACAATGAGGTGCACTTGCATTGAGCGTGCAGTGCCGAAGTGTTATCAGAATAACTATTCTGATAATATATAATTGGATGTAGGAGAGCATGAGTTATTATTGTTGACATTACCCTTGAGGTAAAAGGTTGGGAGGCGAAACTATAAGCTCCTATCTTTCTCTGTGTCCGATTAAAACTCCATAACCACAAGTATTGCGTGAGTGTTAGCAATTGTGAAAGACTACATGATAGTTGAGTATGTGAAGTTTGCTAAATCAAAGCTCTGATATAGACTCTTCCTGAAAATAGGATGAATTGCAATTGTTTGATGACTGGGAATATTGTTTGTTAGTTTTCAAGAAAGTTTATGATCCATACTTTAACTTGCTTGTTACTTGATCATGAAAAGTTTTATGAGATGAGCTATTGTCATGATATGTATTGATGCTAGAAAAAGTGATTGGAATTGTCATCGATCAAACTTAAGCACTTACTAGCATTCCACATCAAAAATTATCTTTTTTGTCATTTACCTACTCGAGGACGAGCAGGAATTAAGCTTGGGGATGCCTGATACGTCTCCAACGTATCTATAATTTTTTATTGCTCCATGCTATATTATCTACTGTTTCGGGCAATATTGGGCTTTATTATCCACTTTTATATTATTTTTGGGACTAACCTATTAACCGGAGGCCCAGCCCAGAATTGCTGTTTTTTGCCTATTTCAGTGTTTCGAAGAAAAGGAATATCAAACAGAGTCGAAACGGAACGAAATCAACTGAAGAAGTTATTTTTGGAAGGAAAGCTACCGGATGGACTTGGACCCTACGTCAGGATATAAGGGAGGTGCTCACGAGGGTGGGGGGCGCCCCCCTAGGGCGCCCCCCTGCCTCATGGGGCCCCCGAAGCTCCACCAACGTACTCCCTGCACCCATATATACTCTCGTACCCTAAAACTTCTAGAACGGAGATTAGATCGGAAGTTCCGCCGCCGCAATCCTCTATAGCCATGAGAAATCAATCTAGGCCCTCTCCGGCACCCTGCCAGAGGGGGCCATCATCACCGGTGGCCATTGAGGAGTATCTCGGAGGGGCCATCATCACCATGAAGGCTAAGAACCAGAGGGTGGAGGCCATGGAGGAGGAAGCACAAGGGGGAGAACCTCTCCTCCTCTCTTTCGGTGGCGCTGGAGTGCCATCGGGAGGGGAATCATCGCCACGGTGATCGTCTTCATCAACATCACCATCATCATCACCATCCTCATCTCTTTTACGCGGTCCACTCTCCCGCACGCCGCTGTAATCCCTACTTGAACATGGTGCTTTATGCCACATATTATGATCCAATGATGTGTTGCCATCCTATGATGTTTTGAGTAGATATCTTTTGTCTTTGGGTTGATCGATGATCTAGATTGGTATGAGTTGTATGTTTTACTCTGGTGCTATCCTATGGTGCCCTCCGTGTCGCGCAAGCGTGAGGGATTCCCGCTGTAGGGTGTTGCAATACGTTCATGATTCGCTTATAGTGGGTTGCTAGAGTGACAGAAGCTTAAACCCGAGTAAGAGGGATTGTTGCGTATGGGAATAAAGAGGACTTGATGCTTTCATGCTATGGTTGGGTTTTACCTTAATGATCTTTAGTAGTTGCGGATGCTTGCTAGAGTTCCAGTCATAAGTGCATATGATCCAAGTAGAGAAAGTATGTTAGCTTATGCCTCTCCCTCATATGAAACTGCAATAGTGATTACCGGTCTTGTTAACAATTGCCTAGGACAATTCCGCACACCGATCCACCATTATTCCACACTCGCTATTTATAATACTAAGTAATATATTCTAATTGTATGACAACATCACCTACTTTTATATTTTAGCTCTCCGTTACCATGCAAAGTTATCCTCTTCATACCCACAACGTAGTTTTATTTCTCGTTTCTAGTTGGAAGCAAACGTTCGGTACACGTAGAGTCGTATCAGTGGCAGATAGGGCTTGAGAGAATATTGATCTTACCTTTAGCTCCTTATGGGTTCGATACTCCATACTTATCACTTCCACCTTTGGAAAGTGCTACGATGATTCCTTGCACTTGGGGATTATCAGATCCAACCGGGACTAAAGTTCCCCCATTAGTCCCGGTCCGAGCCACCAACCGGGACTAAAGGCCCCCCTTTAGTACCGGTCCGAGCCACCAACCGGGAGTAAAGGACTGGGTTTCGTGCCCTTTGGGCTGGTAAAATTCACCTTTAGTCCCGGTTGGTGGCTCGGACAGGGACGAAAGGGGGGCCTTTAGTCCACCAACCGGGACCAAAGGGCTGGTGCTGTCGCAGCCAAATATTTAGTCCCACCTCGGTAGTTGAGAGGCGCCTGCAACGGTTTATAAGCCCCGCTATGACTGAGCTTTTGAGCTCCTCTCTATTGCACGCAGTACATGCCTAACCTTTGTCACTGCCCTGTTGGGCCTACTGGGCCTGCGGGCCTGCATCCTGGCCCATGTACAGATGGGTTTCTAGTTGTATGCAGGCCGTGGTGGCCTAGTAGGTGGGTAATTATAAAGATGCTCTACAGATGTCTCCGAAGGTGTTTGTTGGGTTGGCATAGATCGAGATTAGGATTTGTCACTCTGTGTATAGGAGAGGTATCTCTGGGCCCTCTCGGTAATGCACATCACTATAAGCCTTGCAAGAAATGTGACTAATGAATTGGTCATGGGATGATGCATTACGAAACGAGTAAAGAGACTTGCCGGTAACGAGATTGAACTAGGTATGATGATACCGACGATTGAATCTCGGGCAAGTAACATACCGATGACAAAGGGAACAACGTATGTTGTTATAAAGATATTCGCCGAATATGTAGGAGCCAATATGAGCATCCAGGTTTCGCTATTGGTTATTGACCGGAGATGTGTCTCGGTCAAATCTACATAGTTCTCGAACCCGTAGGGTCGGCACGCTTAACGTTCGATGACTATTTGTATTATAAATTATGTGATTTGATGAACCCAAGTTTGTTCGGAGTCTCGGATGAGATCACGGACATGACGAGGAGTCTTGAAATGGTCGAGACATAAAGATTGATATATTGTAAGTCTATATTCGGACATCGAAATGGTTCTGGAGAACTTCGGGTATTTTTTGGAGTACCGGGAGGTTACCGGAACCCCCCGAGAGAAGTTATGGGCCTTATGGGCCATAAGAGGGAAGCACACCAGCCCACAAGGGGCTAGTGCGCCCCCTTGGGCAGGAGGCCGAATAGGACTAGGAGAAGGGGGTCGACCCCCCTTTCCTTCTCCTTTCTCCTTCTCCCTTCTCCCTTTCATACACCGTGTGGGAGGTGGAATCCTACTAGGACTAGGGAGTCCTAGTAGGACTCCACACCTTTGCGCGCTCCCCTAGGGCCGGATGCCTCTCCCTCTCCCTCCTTTATATACGGAGGCAGGGGGCACCCCAAAGACACACAAGTTGATCTTTTAGCCGTGTGCGGTGCCCCCTCCACAGTTACATACCTCAATTATATCATCGTAGTGCTTAGGCGAAGGCCTGCGCCGGTAACTTCATCATCACTGTCACCACGCCGTCGTGCTGACAGAACTCTCCTGCGGCCTTAACTGGGTCAAGAGTTCGAGGGACATCACCGAGCTCAACGTGTGCTGATCGCGGAGGTGCTGTACGTTCGGTGCTTGGATCGGTTGGATCATGAAGATGTTCGACTATATCAACCGCGTTACTAAACGCTTTCGCTTTCGGTCTATGAGGGTACGTAGACACACTCTTCCCGCTCGTTGCGATGCATCTCCTAGTTAGATCTTGCGTGATCGTAGGTAAAAGTTTTGAAATACCGAGTTCCCCAACAGTGGTATCAGAGCCATGTCTATGCGTAGATATTGTATGCACGAGTAGAACACAATGAGTTGTGGGCGATAATAGTCATACTGCTTACCAGCATGTCTTACTTTGTTTCGGCAGTATTATTGGATGAAGCGGTCCGGACCGACACTACATGACCTCCTTTATGAGACTGGTTCTACCGACATGCTTCACACACATGTGGCTAGCGGGTGTCTGTTTCTCCAGCTTTAGTTGAATCGAGTTTGAGTACGCCCGGTCCTTGTTGAAGGTTAAAACAGCACACTTGACGAAAAATCATTGTGGTTTTGATGCGTTGGTAAGAACGGTTCTTGCTAGAAGCCTGTAGCAGCCACGTAAAACTTGCAACAACAAAGTAGAGGACGTCTAACTTGTTTTTGCAGGGCTTGTTGTGATGTGATATGGTCAAGACGTGATAATATATAAATTGTTGTATGAGATGATCATGTTTTGTAACAATTATCGGCAACTAGCAGGAGCCATATGGTTGTCGCTTTATTGTATGAAATACAATCGCCATGTAATTGCTTTACTTTATCACTAAGCGGCAGCGATAGTCGTAGAAGCAATAGTTGGCGAGACGACAACGATGCTTCGATGGAGATCAAAGTGTCAAGCCGGTGACAATGGTGATCATGACGATGCTTTGGAGATGGAGATCAAAGGCACAAGCTAATGATGACCATATCATATCACTTATTTTATTGCATGTGATGTTTATCTTTTATGCATCTTATTTTGCTTAGTATGGTGGTAGCATTATAAGATGATCTCTCGCTAAATTACAAAGTATAAGTGTTCTCCCTGAGTATGCACCGTTGCGACAGTTCTTCGTGCTGGGACACCATGTGATGATCGGGTGTGATAAGCTCTACGTTCACATACAACGGGTGCAAGCAAGTTTTGCACATGCAAAATACTCGGGTTAAACGAGCCTAGCATATGTAGATATGGCCTCGGAACACTGGAGACCGAAAGGTCGAACGTGAATCATATAGTAGATATGATCAACATAGTGATGTTCATCATTGAAAGCTACTCCATCTCACGTGATGATCGGACATGGTTTAGTTGATATGGATCACATGATCATTTAGATGACTAGAGGGATGTCTATCTAAGTGGGAGTTCTTAAGTAATATGATTAATTGAACTTAAATTTATCATGAACTTAGTCCTGATAGTATTTGCATATCTATGTTGTAGATCAATTGCTCGCGTATAGCTTCCCCGTTTTATTTATGATATGTTCCTAGAGAAAACTAAGTTGAAAGTTGATAGTAGAAATGATGCGGACTAGGTCCGTGATATGGCAAAGGAAAAGAAAGGGAACTTCAAGAAGAATGACAAGCAAGTTGTAACTCCCATGAAGAAGCCCAAAGCTAGACCTAAGCTTGAAACTGAGTGCTTCTACTACAAATGTAATAATCACTGGAAGCGGAACTGCCCAAAATACTTGGCGGATAAGAAGGATGGAAAAGTGAACAAAAGTATATATGATATACATGTTATTGATGTGTACTTTACTAGTGTTCATAGTAGTCCCTGGGTATTTGATACTGGTTCAGTTGCTATGATTAGTAACTTGAAACATGAGTTACAAAATGAACAGAGACTAGTTGAGGGCGAGGTGACGATGTGTGTTGGAAGTGATTCCAAGGTTGATAAGATCACCATCGCACACTCCCTTTACTCCGGGATTAGTGTTGAACCCAAAATAAATGTTATTTGGTGTTTGCGTTGAGCATGAATATGATTGGATCATTTTTATTGCAATACGGTTATTCATTTAAGTCCGAGAATAATTGTTGTTCTGTTTACATTAATAAAACCTTCTATGGTCATACACCCAATGTAAAGGGTTTATTGAATCTCGATTGTAGTGATACACATATTCATAATATTGATGCCAAAAGATGCAAAGTTGATAATGATAGTGGAACTTATTTGTGGCACTTCTGTTTAGGTCATATTGGTGTAAAGCGCATGAAAAAACTCCATGCTGATGGGCTTTTGGAATCACTTGATTATGAATCACTAATGCTTGCGAACCATGCCTCATGGGCAAGATGACTAAGACTCTATTCTCTGGAACAATGGAGTGAGCTACTGACTTATTGGAAATAATACATACAGATGTATGCGGTCCGATGAGTGTTCAGGCTCACGGAGGGTATCATTATTTTTTGACCTTCACAGATGGTTTGAGCAGATATGGGTATATCTACTTAATGAAACACAAGTCTGAAACATTTGAAAAGTTCAAAGAATTTCAGAGTGAAGTTGAGAATCATCGTAACAATAAAATAAAGTTTCTACGATCTGACCGCGGAGGCGAATATTTGAGTTACAAGTTTGGCCTTCATTTGAAACAATGTGGAATAGTTTCGCAACTCATGCCACTTGGAACACCACAGCGTAATGGTGTGTCTGAACGTCGTAACCGTACTTTATTAGATATGGTGCGATATATGATGTCTCTTACCGATTTACCACTATTGTTTTGGGGTTATGCATTAGAGATAGTTGCATTCACGTTAAATAGGGCACCGTCTAAAAGTCCAGTGAGACGACACCGTATGAACCGTGGCTTAGCAAGAAACCTAAATTGTCATTTCTTAAAATTTGGGGTTGCGATGCTTATGTGAAAAAGTTTGAGCCTGATAAGCTCAAACCCAAATCGGAGAAGTGCGTCTTCATAGGATACCCCAAAAAAACTGTTGGGTACACCTTCTATCACAGATCCGAAGGCAAGATCTTTGTTGCTAAGAGTGGATCCTTTCTAGAGAAGGAGTTTCTCTCGAAAGAAGTGAGTGGGAGGAAAGTAGAACTTGATGAGGTAATTGTACCTTCTCCCGAATTGGAAAGTAGTTCATCACAGATCAGGTACAATGATTCCTACACCAATTAGTGAGGAAGCTAATGATGTTGATCATGAAACTTCAGATCAAGTTACTACCAAATCTCGTAGGTCAACCAGAATATGGTACGCACTAGAGTGGTACAGTAATCCTTTCTAGAAGTCATGTTACTAGACCATGACGAACCTACGAACTATTAGGAAGCGATGATGAGCCCAGATTCCGCGAAATGGCTTAAGGCCATGAAATATGAGATGGGATCCATGTATGAGAACAAAGTATGGACTTTGATTGACTTGCCCGATGATCGGTGAGCCATTGAGAATAAATGGATCTTCAAGAGGAAGACGGACGCTGATAGTATTGTTACTATCTACAAAGCTCGAATTTTCGCAAAAGGTTTTCGACAAGTTCAAGGTGTTGACTACGATAAGATTTTCTCACTCGTAGCGATGCTTAAGTCTGTCCGGATCATGTTAGCAATTGCTACATTTTATGAAATCTGGCAAATGGATGTCAAAAATGCATTCCTTAATGGATTTCTTGAAGAAGAGTTGTATATGATGCAACAAGAAGGTTTTGTCAATCCTAAAGGTGCTAACAAAGTGTGCAAGCTCCAGCGATCCATCTATGGACTGGTGCAAGCATCTCGGAGTTGGAATATACTCTTTGATAAAGTGATCAAAGCATATAGTTTTATGCAGACTTTTGGTGAAGCCTGTATTTACAAGAAAGTGAGTGGGAACACTACAGCCTTTCTGATAAATATATGTAAATGACATATTGTTGATCGGAAATGATGTAGAATTTTTGGAAAGCATAAAGAAGTGTTTGAAAGTATTTTTTCAAAGAAAGAACTCAGTGAAGCTACTTACATATTAGGCATCAAGATCTATAAAGATAGATCAAGACGTTTGATAAGACTTTCAATGAGTACATACCTTGATAAGATTTTGAACAAGTTCAAAATGGATCAGTCAAAGAAGGAGTTCTTGTGTGAGTTGTAAGGTGTAAAGTTGAGTAAGACTCAAAACACGACCACGACAGAAAATAGAAAGAGAATGAAATTCATTCCCTATGCCTCAGCCATAGGTTCTATAAAGTATGCTATCCTATGTACCAAAGCTATTGTGTACCTTGCCATGAGTTTGGCAAGGGGGTACGATATTGATCCAGGAGTGGATCACTTGACAGCGTTCAAAATTATCCTTAGAAGACTAAGGAGATTTCTCGGTTATGGAGGTGATAAAGAGTTCATCGTAAAAAGTTATGTCGATGCAAGCTTTTACACCGATCGGGATGACTCTGAGTCTTAATCTGGATACATATTGAAAGTGGGAGCAATTAGCTAGAGTAGCTCTATACAGAGCATTGTGGACATAGAAATCATCAAAATAGATACGGCTCTAAATGTTGCAGACCTGTTGACTAAACTTCTCTCCCAAGCAAAACAAGATCACTCATTTGGTGTTAATCACATAGCAATGTGAACTAGATTATTGACTCTAGTAAAACCTTTGGGTATTAGTCACATGGAGATGTGAACTAATCACATAAAGATGTGAACTATTAGTGTTAAATCACATGACGATGTGAACTACATTATTGACTCTGGTGCAAGTGGGAGACTGAAGGAAATATGCCCTAGAGGAAATAATAAAGTTGTTGTTTATATTTCCTTATATCATGATAAATGTTTATTATTCATGCTAGAATTGTACTAACCAGAAACTTAGTACATGTGTGAATACATAGACAAACAGAGTGTCCCTAGTATGCCTCTATTGACTAGCTCGTTAATCAAAGATGGTTAAGTTTCCTAAGCATAGACATGTGTTGTCATTTGATGAATGGGATCACCTCATTAGAGAATGATGTGATGGCCAAGACCCATCCATTATCTTAGCATAATGATTGTTTAGTTTTATTGCTATTGCTTTCATTATGACTTATACATGTTCCTCTAACTATGAGATTATGCAACTCCCGAATACCGATGGAACACCTTGTGTGCTATCAAACGTCAGAACGTAACTGGGTGATTATAAAGATGCTCTACAGATGTCTCCAAAGGTGTTTGTTGGGTTGGCATAGATCGAGATTAGGATTTGTCACTCCGTGTATAGGAGAGGTATCTCTGGGCCCTCTCGGTAATGCACATCACTATAAGCCTTGCAAGCAATGTGACTAATGAATTAGTTACGGGATGATGCATTACGGAATGAGTAAAGAGACTTGCCGATAACGATATTGAACTAGGTATGATGATACCGACGATCGAATCTCAGGCAAGTAACATACCGATGACAAAGGGAACAACGTATGTTGTTATGCGGTTTGATCGATAAAGATCTTCGTAGAATATGTAGGAGCCAATATGAGCATCCAGGTTCCGCTATTGGTTATTGATCGGAGATGTGTCTCTGTCATGTCTACATAGTTCTCGAACCCGTAGGGTCCACATGCTTAACGTTCGATGACGATTTGTATTATGAGTTGTGTGATTTGCTGAACCGAAGTTTGTTCAGAGTCCCGGATGAGACAAAGGACATGACGAGGAGTCTCAAAATGATCGAGACATAAATATTGATATATTGGAAGGCTATATTTGGACATTGCAATGGTTCTAGAGAAGTTCGGCTATTTTCCGGAGTACCGGGAGGTTACCGGAACCCCCCGGGAGAAGTTATGGGCCTTATGGGCTATAAGAGGGAAGCACACCAGCCCACAAGGGGCTGGTGCGCCCCCCCCTTGGGCAGGAGGCCGATTAGGACTAGGAGAAGGGGGCCGGCCCCCCTTTCCTTCTCCTTCTCCCTTCCCCCTTTCCTACTCCGTGTGGGAGGTAGAATCCTACTAGTTCTAGGGAGTCCTAGTAGGACTCCACACCTTGGCGCCCCCCTAGGGCCGTCTGCCTCTCCCTCTCCCTCCTTTATATACGGAGGCATGGGCACTCCAAAGACACACAAGTTGATCTTTTAGACGTGTGCGGGCCCCCCTCCACAGTTACACACCTCGGTTATATCATCATAGTGCTTAGGCGAAGCCCTGCGCCGGTAACTTCATCATCACCGTCACCATGCCGTCGTGCTGATGGAACTCTCCCTCGGCCTCAACTGGATCAAGAGTTTGAGGGACGTCATCGAGCTGAACGTGTCTGATCGCGGAGGTGCCGTACGTTCGGTGCTTGGATCGGTTTGATCGCGAAGACGTTCGACTACATCAACCGCGTTACTAAACGCTTCCGATTTTGGACTATGAGGGTACGTAGACACACTCTCCCCGGTTGTTGCTATGCATCTCCTAGATAGATCTTGCGTGATCGTAGGTAAATTTTTTGAAATACTGAGTTCCCCAACAGTATCATCATTTCACCAACATAACATGTGCTAAAAAGTTGAGAGGGCTAGGACAAAAAGTGGATGCATTTCGTGTACAAAATGGACAATCTCTTTTGAAGTATCGCAGTTTATGACAAAATCTCATCTGTTACAAAGGCATTTCATTTTTTAACTTATTTCAACTCCAAACTTTTTGTGCGTTCAACATGCGCCATTCAAAGACACATCATCATTTGCTATTTTTCATGCATTTACTGATTTTCTAGCTAAATGACCCTGAAATTGAAAAGCACTACAAATAAACTCTAAAAAGGTTGAAAGTTGGCATGGTATCGTCATTTCACCCACATAGTATGTGCTAAAAAGTTGAGAGGGTTACGGCAAAAACTCATCTGTTACAAAAGGCATTTTATTTCTTGACATGTAACTGTGGTGATATTCTAGATAAAAGCCATAATCAGAATAGTTGTGGAGAGAAAGTCTTCACTTTTTCTTCGTGTGTGTCCCTTGCTTATTGCGCCGTAACCATGGATAATCTTCATCGTTTAACATGATGCTTGGGTCAGCCTTCACTTTGAAGGGAGGAATTTCTTGACACTTTTCGTAATCTTCAGACATGTCTGTCTTGCCCTCCACTCCCACGATGTCTCTTTTCCCTGAAAAAACTATGTGGCGCTTTGGCTCATCATATGATGTATTCGCTTCCTTATCTTTTCTTTTTCTCGGTTTGGTAGACATGTCCTTCACATAGAAAACCTGCGCACATCATTGGCTAGGACGAATGGTTCGTCTGTGTACCCAAGATTGTTGAGATCCACTGTTGTTATTCCATACTGCGGGTCTACGTGTACCCCGCCTCCTAACAGATTGACCCATTTGCACCAAAACAAAGGGACCTTAAAATCATGTACATAGTCAAGTTCCCGTATGTCCAGTATGTAACCATAATATGTCCCCTTTCCCCTGTTGGTTGTTGCATCAAAGCGGACAACACTATTTTGGTTGGTGCTCTTTTGATCTTGGGTGATCATGTAAAATGTATTCCCATTTATCTCATACCCTTGGTAAGTCAATACAGTCGAAGATGGTGTCCTGGCCAACGAGTACAGCTCATCTCCAACAATGTTGTTACACACGAGATGTGTTTACGACCAACTGCCGAAAGTCCTGATGTGTTCACATGTAATCAAGTCGTCAGACTGCTTCGAGTGTATGGAGCGCAGGATATTCTTGTGTTTATTGACATACAGAGTCACCAAGGTAGAATTTTGTAGAACTGTGTAGTGTTCTTGAGCCCAAGTATGCCCGTCCCTACATCTCTACCTAATAATAAAGCACGTATGGTTTCTGCCCGTCTGTCGCGCCAATTTACAAAAATGCCCTTGCGTTTTCATGAAATCAACCCGCAGTCCAGATTTAAGTCACACCGAACCGTTATTTTATAGTTTTTCAAAACCCCCCTAACTTTTTAGGTATTCTATCCACGGATCATATTTAAGTCAAACAAATGCTTTTCTAAACCATCCATATCTTTTAAACCGTAACTCCGATTTAAACATGTTATATATGAAATTTGATTAGAAAAATATGTAGAATATGAATATAAGATTATTTTAACCTATTAAGTATTCTTAAATATTATTTTGGAAGATATTTAATTCAAGCAAATGGTTTTCTAAATTATACGTATCTTTTAAACCGTAACTCTGATTTTAATACGTTATATATGAAATTTGATTAAAAAAATGTGTGAAATCTGTATATGATGTTAATTTTACCTGTTAAATATTTTTAAATATTGTTTTGGAAGAAAACTTATAACTATAGCGCACGATCCATTTTTCTTTCACACAGGCGGCAATCCAGATTGCAAATAAACACCCACTATAATCATGTAGAGAAAAGAAAACATCGAGAAATACACATGCATACCTCTAAATACGTCGCAGGGGAAAACAACAGATTTCTCATCGCGAGTGTGAGAGAAAGCGAGAGAGAGGGAGAGGGAGGAGAGAGGGAGAGAGAGACGTCTTAGGATTAACCATATTCTAACACGTTTTGGTTTGTGTGAACACTAAGGCCACCACCGGCAAGGGTGAGAAGAAGGATAAGCGGCAACACAAATATGATGCGTCGCTAAAATAAAGGAAATGGACCTATTGTAGTATTGAGTGATGGTTTTTCGGTTAAGAGTGTGTGTTGTGTTTTTTCTCCCGTTGCAGCGCACGGGCTCTTTTGCTAGTATTATTGAATCCGTTCCTAGCGTGCCTTTTCCAGTTAGTCTCCCCTCATACCATGATTGAGGGATACCAATCGGCTTAAGTTCAAGAATGAAGTCAACACAAAACCCAATGACCACCTCTGTTTGATGGCCCATGGAGATGCTTCCTTCTGGCCTAGCACGGTTACGAACATATTTTTTTAAAACTCCCATGAACCTCTCAAAGGGGAACATATTGTGTAGAAATACAGGACCCAGAATGGCAATCTCGTCGACTAGATGAACTAGGACGTGCGTCATGATATTGAAGAAGGATGGTGGGAACACCAACTCGAAACTGACAAGAATTGCAGTAAATCATTCTTTAACCTTGGTAGAATTTCTGGATCGATTACCTTTTGGGAGATTGCATTGAAGAATGCACATAACTTCACAATGGCTAATCGAACATTGTCCGGTAGAAGCCCCCTCAATGAAACCGGAAGTAGTTGCGTCATAATCACGTGGCAGTCATGAGACTTTAGGTTCTGGAACTTTTTCTCTGGCATATTTATTATTCCCTTTATATTGGACGAGAAGCTAGACGGGACCTTCATACTGAGCAGGTATTCAAATAAGATTTCCTTCTCTTCCTTGGTAAGAGCATAGCTGGCAGGACCTTGATACTGCTTTGGATGCATGCCGTCTTTTTCGTGCACAGTGGTCCTCCCGTGCCTCCGGTGTATCTTTTGTCTTCCCATACACGCTCAGGAAGCCTAGCAGGTTCACACAAAGATTCTTTGTCAAGTGTATCACGTCGATTGCGGAGCGGACCTCTAAGTCTTTCCAATAGGGTAGGTCCCAAAATATAGATTTCTTCTTCCACATGGGTGCGCGTCCCTCAGCGTCATTCGGAACAGATTGTCCGCCAGGACCCTTTTCATAGATTACTTGTAAATCCTTGACCATATCAAGTATGGCATCACCAGTACGGAGGGCGGGCTTCTTCCGGTGATCTGCCTCACCTTTGAAATGCTTGCCTTTCTTTCTTAAGAGATGGCTGGTCGAAAGAACTCGACGATGTCCCAGGTACACATTCTTCCTGCATTTGTCCAAATATATACTTTCGGTATCATCTAAACAGTGCGTGCATGCGTGGTATCCCTTATTTGTCTGTCCTGAAAGGTTACTAAAAGCAGGCCAATCATTGGTTACAAACAGCAACACATGTAGGTCAAATTACTGCTGTTTGTGCTCATCCCACACACGTACCCTTTTCCATTCCACAACTGTAAAAGTTCTTCAACTAATGGCCTTAGGTACACATCAATCTCGTTGCCGGGTTGCTTAGAGCCTTGGATGAGCACTGACATCATAACGAACTTCCGCTTCATGCACAACCAAGGAGGAAGGTTATAGATACATAGAGTCACGGGTCAGGTGCTCTGATTGCTGCTCTGCTCCCCAAAAGGATTAATGCCATCTGTGCTTAGACGAAACCATACGTTACTTGCGTCACCTGCAAAGTTCCCCAACTTTCTCTCGATTTTTCTCAACTGCGACCCGTCAGTGGGTGCTCTCAACTTCCCGTCTTTCTTACGGTCTTCTTTGTGCCATCACATCAACTTGGCATGCTCTTTGTTTCCGAACATACGTTTCAACCATGGTATTATAGGAGCATACCACATCACCTTGGCAGGAACCCTCTTCCTGGGGCGCTCCCCCTCAACATCACCAGGGTCATCTCGTTTGATCTTATACTGCAATGGATCGCATACCGGGCATGCATTCAAATCCTCGTACTCACCGCGGTAGAGGACGCAGTCATTAGGGCATGCATGTATCTTCTACACCTCCAATCCTAGAGGGCATAGAACCTTCTTTGCTTCGTATGTACTGTCGGGTAATTTGTTATCCTTTGGAAGCTTCTTCTTCATTATTTTCAATAGCTTCCCAAATCCGTTGTCAGATACACCATTGTCTGTCTTCCATTGCAGCAATTCTAGCTAGTGTGGTACCGAGCTTTGTGTTGTCATCTTCGCAATTTGGGTACAACTTTTTTTGTGATCCTCTAACATGCAATCAAACTTCAACTTCTCCCTTTCACTTCGGCATTCTCTCTGTGCATCAACAATGAACCAGCGAAGATCATCATCAGGCACATCGTCTGGTTCCTCTTGATCTTCAGCTTCCCCCGTTGTAGTATCACCGTATTCAGGGTGATAGTTGTCATCATCCTCTTCTTCTTCGTTGTCTTCCATCATAACCCCTCTTTCTTTGTGCTTGGTCCAAACATTATAGTGTGGCATGAAACCCTTCTCAAGCAGGTGCAAGTGAAGGGTTCTCGAGTCAGAGTAATCCTTCGTATTCCCACAGACAGTACATGGACAATACATAAAACATTCTGCTTGTTTGCCTCAGCCACTTCGAGAAAATAATGCATGCCATCAATGTACTCGAAGGTGCGTCGGTCATTGTACATCCATTGCCGGTTCATCTATGTGCATTATATAATTAAGTGTATCGAAAACCATTACAGAACATCATGAATAGAGAAGTGACCAAATTAATACAAGTTCATCATCACATTAAAACCAAAGTACTGTAGTGATCAAGTGTTATTACTGCAAAAATAAATACATAAAGTTCGTACATAGTTCTCATAGAACAACATATAGCTCTCTAGAGCATCTAATTAAAACATACATTGAAACTAACATACAACTATGTAAAACATTTAAATGCAACAACAAATGCGATCATAATCGCAACTAAGGTAACGATTGATCCAACAACATAATGATTCCAAGCCTCATTATCAATTGCATATTTTCTAATCTTCAAGCGCATTGCATCCATCTGGATCTTGTGATCATCGACGACATCGACAACATGCAACTCCAATTCCATCTTCTCGTCCTCAATTCTTTTCAATTTTTTCTTCAAGCAATTGTTTTCTTTTTCAACTAAATTTAACCTCTCGACAAGAGGGTCGGTTGGAATTTTCGGTTCACATACCTTCTAGATAAAAACATCTATGTCACGTTGGTCGGCATAATTGTCATAAACACTTAATGAAACAAATAGTAATAAAAGATAATATACCACATCCGAATCATAGACAGGATGAGGGCCAACGGGGCGGATACCAAAACCATGGCACTATATAATAACAAACAATAATAAAAGTAAGAAAATTATGCAAGTATCTATCTAAATCATACAAGTAAGAATTTTTTTCTTTTAAAAAGAAGATAAGAACAAGAGGCTCACCACGGTGGTGCCGGCGACGAGATCGGTGCGGACGATCGACGATGGTGAGGACGGGGACGGGATGGGACGGACCGCCAAACCTAGACAAATCTTGGGGAAAATGGAGTTTGAAGGTCGAGCTTGGAGAGGAGAAACCTTAAGTGTGGCTCAGGCATTTCATCGAACACCTCATGTGCATAGGAGGTGAGAGCAGAGCAGCACACACCTCCCACACGCCGGCCGGCCAAAAAACAGAGGAGTGAGCAGGCAGGGGCGAGCATATATATAGGCATCACTTTAGTCCCGGTTGGTGGCTAGAATTGGGACAGAAGACTGACCTTTAGTCCATGTTCCAGCCACCAACTGGGACTAAAGGGGATGTGCCAGGAGCGAGGACCTTTAGTCTTGGTTCGTGTTTGGAACCGGGACTAAAGGGGTCAAACAAACCGGGGCTGGTGCCTGCCGTGGCCCGGCCGGCGTCCTGGCCTCAGGAACCGGGACTAATGCACTTATCTGGCCTGGACCAAAGCCCCGTTTTCTACTAGTGTATGCTTTTCTCATATTGTCTTTGCTAAGTTACTACTACTGTTGTTGCTACTATTCCTACTGCTACAAGACTACTACTGTTGCTATTGCTACTGTTATCTCTGCTATCAAAACTATCATACTACTGTGCTACTAAACACTTTGCTATAGAGAAATAACTTCTCAGGTGTGGTTGAATTGACAACTCAACTGCTAAGGCTTATAAATATTCTTTGGCTCCTCTCATGCCGAATCAATAAATTTAGGTGAAATACTACCCTCGAAAACTATTGTGATCCTCTATACTTGTGCGTCTTCAACCAACGAAGAATTCATTTGTTAGATGGAGCTCATGATGGAGCAATTGATCCGTCAGACGGCCCAGGTGCCACGTTTGCTGCCGCGTGTGGTCAAGGAGGAGCCGACGTCCTCAACGCGCTACCGTCTGAAGCAGTAGTCGGTGTTCCCTCTCCGGCGGGTGAAGGAGCCAGCGTCCCCCACCCACCTTCCTGCCCGGCCCGCAATTGTGGCGTCTAGATAGGGCGCCATGTGAAGGAAGAGCTCACCGCCATCGCACAAATGCTAAACCCGTATTGGCGGGCCTGCGTCGCCTCCCCGCCGCAATCGCCGCATCAAGGACGAGGTGCCGCCCGCGATCACCAAGGCGCAGGGCCGCATCCTCCACTACCTCGCAGGCGGCGGTAGTGGCGCTCCCTCGGGTTGGGGCCGGTCGTCTCCGCGACACAACCACGGCATCCAGATTGGGCGCCGCATGAAGGAAGAGCTCGTCGTCAGCGCACAACCGCTAAACCCGTATTGGCGGGCCTGCGTCGCCGCCCCGCCGCAATCGCCGCGTCAAGGACGAGCTGCCGCCCGCGATCACCAAGGCACGGGACCGCATCCTCTACTACCTCGGAGACGGCGGTAGCGGCGCTCCCTCGGCTTGGGACGGTCGTCTCCACGGAGGAGCGGGCGGCGAGGCAACAGGTGTGGTACGAGCGGCGCAGCGCCGCGCGCTGCTCCGCGTTCACCAAGTTGGACGCGCTGCCGGAATGGGTATGCAACGATCCAAACCCCGCTACCGCCTGGGCGCTCGACTACTCCGTCACCACCACGGAGACAGCCGCCAGACGCCGCCGCCGCCTTGACGGCGAGCTCGCCAAGATTGACGAGAAGTGGTCGCTTAGCAACTCTTCCGCCAAACGCCGGCAGGGGCAAGGCCGCCGCTAGGACTCCGCGTGCACCGTCAGGACTGGTCGTGGCTACCCACCGCACTGTGTAGGAGGAAGCAGAGCGGCTCCTCAGCAAGCGTCAGGCTGTGGGCGGACAATGCTATCGTGGGCCACCGGCGTCCCACCACCGCTGGAGGGCCGACGAGGGCGACAATGCGGCCGAGCAGGGCGGCTACACGTACGAGGTGGTCGTCTGGTACAAGTTATAGGTTTTATCAGTTGTTAGCTAAACGGCTGAAATATTGGTCGTATATATAAATTATCTCTGAACTCGGATGAAATCTGATGTGTTTGCTTAAGTTTGTCCTTTTTTCAAATTTTGTTTGAAATATTTGCGTATATTATAAGATGGCCGACTCTGACATTCATGTTTGTGGATTGGACCCACTATTCACGCACGGATGTGGTGTTTTGCAGGGAATGACGATGCGTTCCTTCGACTATACGTTCGTCCACTCTACATGTACCAATCACTCCTGGAATTAGAATCAAATCTGTACGTGTTGTGTTAGGCGTGCATGGACGTGTCAGTCAGTGTTTTCTTTCTACAGAGTATGTCAGTCACTGTTTATCATGCACATAAATGGTCACCGTCTATCAATCATGCACATCAACGAGGCGTTGTTGAGATATGCTCTACACATCGATGATGTAGCACTTACGAATGCTATCAGCGAAGATGAAGCCGCACTCGTCTATGGCGTACCCTGCACTGTAGCTGTTGAGATACTCGAAGTACCTCTCGGGCATGCTGACCTCGGCCTCCATGGCACAATCCTCGAGCGCCTTGTATGCTAGGCCTGGGCTCGTCAGGACAACACAGTGTGACCGATGCACCGGCTTCTTATCGCCCGTCCACGGCTGACAAGCCGGGTCTTCTGCTGGCACGTAACGATAAATCTCATGAGGTAGGAGAGTCTCGTATCTAGGTGTAACTCTAAAGCTTGTAAGCACCATCTTTGTCTCATCCTGCAACATAGTAGGGATGTCCTGTATCTGATCGGCTGAGAGCTCCGTGTAAGAGAGAATCCAATAGCTAATAGCCTACAAAGCAGTTCACGTCCGTGATTAATACTATTCACATCTTGTGAAAAACTACTAACACTTATACCACATGATATTTGTATCTTACCTGTGTTACACGCCCGGCATTGTAGTCATCCTCGTTGACCACACCGTGACGCATCGCCATTCGAAGACAGACGACAAGCAGATCCCTAGGATTAAATCCATTGCCTTCTTTGGATTTGATATACTCGAGCACCATCTGCTTCAAATGCTTGTGTGATAATCTAATGTTGAAGTCACGAGTCTGTCCGGCTGGACGCTTGGCGTACATTACCTTAAAGGCACACTCCATAAGGCCAAGCGTCGCGTGATAAGCACAATCTCCTGTATATTACTTAAGCCAGTCAATACTTACTACGAATCCATTGAGAATCAAAAGAGAAGAGGAAAAAACACCATTCGGTGGTCCATCGATTTATTATGGCATACTCTAACCTTGGGTGTTCGAATTCCAACGCTCATACAGGCATGTCATGTGATTTTCATTTGTTTCGCCAAAAACACCGAAACAAGTCTTGGAACTTGTGTGTGTGTGTGTGTGTGTGTGGTGTGTGCCGTTATAAAAAAGACAGAAAAATTGAGTACAAAATGAATATCAATAAAATAAAATATGGAATGATACATCAGTATATATCTAGAGTGCATTCAGAATAAAATATAGAAAAATATGATAATATGTTACAAATGTGTAAAATTAAATATAAACAGTGAGCAAAAACTGATATCAATTAAAACAACACATAGAGCATTATCTAGAAAATGAAATCACATAGGAGTTTATATAGAAGTACGTATAAAATTAGGTAGACAGAATTAACATAAAGCAAACATCAACTGAAATAATGCATGTAACAATATAGTAGTTCAAGATAAAAAAAGAGTAAACATAAAATAATATATTATAAATGTGAAAAATAAGTAGAATTAATTAGCAGAACACATAGTTATAGATCAAAGAGATCAAATACTAGAATATCTAATTTGACTCTGTGACTATACGGTGATAGCTGTGGCATGCTTCTTCGGCCAAGACATGTTTCATGGGGTCCAGCGCATGCAAAGTAATGGAATGGCTCTCTGCATGCCTCGTTTTCCAATCACATGTATGTATGCCTTTTACTGGTAGCAATTACGATGCATTGGCCCGCAATACCAAGATTTGCAGATGCAAGTACATCCGAATTTCTCCATTTTGTAGAGACATGGATTGTAAATTAAAATGGAGCTATCATCTAGCAGAGTAACAAGATAGGCTACAAGCTCGGCTAAAAGACTAGTATTTTGTCTCTTTCCTCACATTCATTTCATTTGCTTAGAAGCACGGCGTTAGAGCTATGGTTTTGCATAAGATTTCACTCTTCTTATTTTTTTCATGTCTTTCTCTTTCACATAGTTAAAAACACCTTATTATACTTGCACCTAAGGATATGGATTATAAATCCAAGTGGAGAGATTATAGACAATTGCATATTTGCGTATAGCACACAAAATATGAAAAAAAAATAGTGCAAAGTATAATAAGTAAAAATATTGGACTGATTTATTACAATTGTGTAATGTCAATAACAATATCATATTACAGCCACATCACCATGTCGGTTAATGAGTAAAAATAGAATATGCTTAAAACTGTTTAAATTTTTACAACACAATTACATGTACTCATTAGGAGTTACACCATAGAAATTCTAGCTTCTCCCAACTTGCATGTAGCCTCACTGCCATACGACAGCGGGCACTTTAATTCAGGATGCGTCACAATTCACTTTTCCACATTGTAGAAACTGAAGCAAATACCGTGAGCGCAGTTGTACTCGCTCATTGCGCCACCAATAAAGGTGTGATGCTGATTCTAAAGGGCACATGAGCTAGTCCACGACCTAGCGCGCCGGATGGGGGATTGAGCATGTCAGGCAGCGCATGCAGCAGCGAGCATGGGACAGTCAGAAGAGGCAAATGAGACTGGAAGGTAGCTAAGGCATTAGTGAGCTAGTGGTGAACAGGGGATCTGACATGGTGTCTTATTTGTTCATGTTGGTTAAGTCCTTGATGGTGCGAGATCGCAAGAGTCTGCATAGGTTGTACGGACGGCTGTATGTGGCAAGTGGTCTAGGCAAGAAGCTGGGTGGTGACAAAGGAATGCGATGTAGAGAGGGCTCTATGTGGCAAAGTCATGGTTCAACATGCCAGACACCAGTCTTTCGATGTGAGGGTGGCAGCGTTTGTTGGCCCAGATGAGTTGAACTAGTGGGGTTGGTTTAGCTAGCATTGTTATATTGGTAGCACTGCTGTTGGTGCGATGGCTGTGAGCTACGGCGGTCGTCCTGCACGGTGGCCGTGAGATATGGCATCACATATGATTTTGTGCAGTAAAATAAAATGATTACATGATAGCATGGTTAGTGTCTAGGGCATACCTGGTTCCTGCCTCCGGGGCGGCGGCAGAACATGCTTACCAAGAAAAGGCCTTTTGCGCCTACTGAACATGAAATTGAATGGATCTCGCACAAAATACTTGTGTGCTACAAAAGTGTTTGCAGTAGCAAGTGTTGTGAACATATTAACAACATTTTAATAACAACCAAAGTTAAGATAAAAGAACCGTACTGTAAAGTTCTATGTTGTCGTTTAAGATATCATACATGCCATCTAGATCAGCCCCAAAAATTTCCTAGAAGTGTCATAAAAATATGCAGGTCAATAATAAATTTAAGCAACCGAGGTGAACATGAATAAGCTAAATATCAAAGCCATACTTCTGCAAAACATCAATTAATCAGGACAATTAATGACATAAACGGAACGCCTGCGACTGGAGCATATGGAATGAAAGGCATCCATACAGTACCTCTTGAATTGTGCCTTCATCGTTTCGCTTCTGCTCATCAGCCCCATCCTCTTGTTCCTGGCCATCTGTCTCCATCTTCTCAGCTTGAGCTTCCTCTGATGCTTCAGCCATGTTAGTATCAGGCTTGGTGATCACATAGTACTCAGCAGGAACTTGGGCACTGCTCAATGCCTGATCACAATGACAACAAGAGTGTCAGTACAAAGCACCAGAGCTAAAAGACACAGCATGTTGCCTTTTCAAGCCTTGTAACTTCATCAAGTGTCTGAGAGTATACGATAGCAGCCTACAAATGAAAGAACTTGTTAAACAGAAATTCACAGCCAGATGTATTACAAAGGAAAACAGAGGATACTGACACTGTTGACACGACCTAAGATACAGTAACTGAGAACAAAAGATGCCTCGGTAACTGGGATGAACAGAACATATAAATAGGGGTTCAGTAAATGATCTGACCATATTTTATTCCCTGAATGCAACAGTCAAGTATTCCCTCCGTTCGGAATTACTTGTCACAAAAATGGATGTATCTACAACTAAAATACATCTAGATACATTCATTTTTTGGACGAATAATTCCGAACGGAGGGAGTAATAGGGGTTCTACTCAACTTGCAATAATGACATGAACAGGCTGTGCTCATATTAGAAAGAGGGAGTCAGTACCTTGATAGCTGTGATTTGTGCAGGCGCTGGAGCAACTACTTTAGGGCCCTGGTCTTTTGTGGTACCTTGAGCATCCATCATTACTGAAGTATAAGCTTTGGCAGCAACCTTCTTTGGCGCCTCCTCTGCCTCCTTTGAGTGGTACATTTGTGCTGCTTCGGTTCTCTCCTACAGGAAAATAAAATCTCACAGAAAATTTCAGAGACAGACACAAAACCAGGGACACCAGATAGTGCTAATAAATATGATAGCCAAAAAGCATTGAATGGCATTCATGCATCTAATTCACAGAAATTCAGTTAAAGAGTTGCTCTTTCACCCAAATTTGTAGGCAAGATGGTATGTGAATAAAAAATGTGTTGGTCCACACATCAAATTGAATAGTATTCGCTAGATACCTTCTCTTCTAAGAATTTTGTCCTTAGCATCACATGTGTACAAATAAACTATACATACCGAATGACTAATGGCCATGAAGCCAAATCTAACAAATAGTAACCAGACGTTTAAAGAAAGGTAGTCGATAAACAGAAATAACTTGGCATGCTGAAGCCAGTCAAGGGAATGAAGGTTTACCTCTGGATGTGCAACAACATAGTCATACTTCTTCCATGTTTCTTCATCTTTAAGTGCCTGACAAATAAAAATGTAGAAACACTCAAGAACCAAGCAGAAACTGGAAGTGCCATATTACGAAAATAGCAGTCATGTTGAGCAGGGCAGACGAAAACAGCAGTCAACACAACATCAATGTGCTCCGTGAAATGAAACTCTTCGTAAGTTTCATAGCCTAAATGATGAAATAGTTCAATTTCTTCATGCATGACCAATAATAATTCAATGCATAACTGCAAATTCCATATGAAAACTGCAGACTTCAGAGTGGAACTACCAATCAGAGTCAGAGGGTAACATGCGTATTACGGTGAAAATTCCAGTGAGCTTCAAGCCTCCAACTACATGCTCGATAGCCTAAACTAATGTATGTGACATCACCATCGGAAAACTGTTTCTTCCAGAAGAGGTCGTAGGCGGGTCAGGGTGGGGGATAGTGCCTATCCCACCTAAGCGCATGCCTACCATGGTTAAGTGCTTCTGTTGGCGCCTAGTCACGCTTTTTCTTTGCTCTAGTACCCACTGTTCTGAATTGTGCAACACTAACGAATGAATTCTGTAAATACACTGGCGAACAGGCTGTGCACATATTAGAAAGAGGGAGTCAAGTACCTTGATAGCTGTGATTTGTGCAGGCGTTGGAGCAACTACTTTAGGGCCCTGATCTTTTGTGGTACCTTGAGCATCCATCACTACTGGAGTATAAGCTTTCACAGCGACCTTCTTTGCCGCCTCCTCTGCCTCATTTGAGTGGAACTTTTGTGCCGCTTCAGCTCTCTCCTACAGAAACACAAAATTTCATACAAAATTGCAGAAACATACACAAAACCAGGCACGGCAAATAATGCTAGTGAACATGCCAACCAAAAAACATTCAATGGCATTCAAACATAGAAACCAGGCAGAAAATGGACATCATGGTAACAATAAAACATTTGAAGTAAATATCAAGCCCATACCAAACATGCCAGTAAAAGACCTGGCCATATTTTTTTCAGAATGCAACTGTCAAGTAATAGGGGTTCTACTCAACTTGCAATAATGATATTAACAGGCTGTGCACATAATAGAAAGAGGGAGTCGAGTACCTTGATAGCTGTGATTTGTGCAGGCGTTGGAGCGACTACTTTAGGGCCCTGGTCTTCTGTGGTACCTTGAGCATCCATTACTACTGGAGTATAAGCTTTGGCAGCAACCTTCTTTGCCGCCTCCTCTGCCTCATTTGAGTGGAACTTTTGTGCTGCTTCAGGTCTCTCCTACAGAAACACAAAATCTCATACAAAATTTCAGAAACAAACATGAAGCCAGGAAGACCACATAATGCCAATAAACATGCCAACGGTAAAACATTCAATGTCATTCATGCATCTAATTCACAGATATTCAGTTAAAAGAGTTGCTCTTTCCCCCTTTTGCTGCCAGCACTTCTGCACTCAAGTCTAAAATCACTTTGGAAATCATTCCAAAGGAAATGAATGAACTTGTGAGAAATAAACCAGCAAATCAAGCAGCGACATGATTATAAATCAACGATTCCTAGTTCCATTAAAAAGGAACTGGAGAAAATTATAATAAGAAAGAGTATTAACTGCTGAGAGTACTCATAAACTGTCAATTAATGACAGGTACTCTTTTCTTTTAGAAGTCCTAAGAATTTTCTTGACTTGATACTCTTTTCTTAAAATAAGCATATATGTGTTGTTTTCAACTAATATACCCCTTCACTCAAAATAAGCATGACTTAAAGGCTAAAGCAGACATAATTTATTCATTATCATAAATCCGTAAACCACATAATATTGCAATGCTGATTCATTTTGACCTTGTTTGAACTAACTCATATCTTAGACAATGAAAACATATATTGGCAGGTGTATGTGGGCCGTCAATACATGTAAAATATTATGTTCAGACATTATATCACTAGATTTCTGGGTTTATTAGAAAAGAAAATTCACAAACTGTTGGTTTCCCGTATATGAAGAACCAAGCAAAGTTCAATGCAAAACAGTTGCACACAAATGGTAAATGATGTTTCATCATTAAAGGAAATGCAAACATAGGATGATGACTTTAGAAACTATGATTAGCTATCAAATGAGAGAAAACTGCAGCAAAATTAAACAGGTGTCATTCAGAACAAAATCATTGGCACTATGCAGAAGTATATTTGGACAACATGACAATCAAGAAATCAAGCCTGACTACAGATGATTCAAATATCAAACATAATTGTGTTATCAAGAATTTGGTGGTTGCTAACCTGTTGATTCACTTTCTTGAAGTCCAGCAAACGCAGATGCTTCAGTTTGTGGATCACATATAACCGGTAATCTGGTTGCTTAGTTACGGTATTATCCAGTAAGCTGAGAAATTGCAGCTTTGGAAGAGAGGCCAAGGGGTCAATCTCCGCAAGACTTGTAAGGCGATTGTTCGTCAGCACCAAAGTATGCATCTTGGGTAAAAACTCTACATGACACGAAAGCAAAGAGAATTGAAGAAACAGACAAGCTATGGAGCAGATTATGAAAGTGACAGAAGCACATGGCAACAAGACAAGATATTGTTCCTCTTACCACCAAGGTTGGGATTGATACATGTTATTTTGTTGTTGTTGATTAACAGAGTGCCAAGGCGATTCATGAAAGGGAAATTCTCGAGCCTCACAATCTCGTTGTCCGACAAATCAATCATATCAAACTGGTCCTGTTATTAAAAAAGGAACAAAGACAGTTATAAACACAACTAGAGAAGGAACTGGAGAACTATAAAACAATTCAAAATGAGATAAAGAAATCCCTATGATTTCAATTTCAAATCAAGCTAAAAAATTTAAATATTAAGCAATCCCTAATAAGAAAATAGCCAGGAGGTGTGTCACTCATAGTAGAATCAGTACCAGAAAGTAGGCTGGTAACACAATAACAAGCTACTATGTATGCACAGCTCATAGTGAAGAGTACTTTATTTTTAAGGCGAAAGGTCTCCAGATTCACCACTATTATAATATGTACCTCTTGTAAAATTACTACAAGATGCAGTCCAATACTTCATTCCTCCCAGCCTTAAGCTGGCATAGCAGTGTGTAAAATCCACTATTCTGAACTGTAACAGCAAGATCAGCACTGTTCGGCGGACACTACGCTAAAATGCTCAAACAGTACCTATATCACGACTTGCAACCCCAGCATAACATTGCGTAGCAAGCACTGATAAAGGCAAAACCCCTGCTTATAACATGGGTAAGGATTATGAACCCACCAGCAGAGATGTTACAGCATCGAATTACCAACAGAAATATTCCCAGCAGTAACGTCTGCTAACTTGACAAGGCAACCACAGCATTACCACTCCCAGCCTCTGTGCCACTTCAATTTGCAGCCAAGCAAATCGATAAGCAGAGCACTAAAGGCGTCGTGACCAAGTATATAAACACTCCTAACAGCAATTTCTTCTACATGCACACAGCTCCACAGTGGAGAGCACTTTATTTCTGGGGGAAAGGTCTCCAACCTCACAGGTATAATATGCAGCTGTTGCAAAATAACTAATAAAGTGCATAAAACCCATTATTCAGAGAGTCAAAAACAAAACGACCACTGTTAGGAGGCACACACTGCACAAAATGCTCAAATTATCACGACAGTGCTTGCAACCCTAGCGAAACATCACCAGTTTCGCCCCGAATCAATCGCAGCAGCATTTCCCCTCCGAATATCAGTTATCAATTGCAGAGTTATCAGCCAACGCATTATCAGTAGCTATCTAGCGCCGACAGTTCCTCTTCGTACCCGTTCTAAGGGTGCACCAGTTTTCGTACAGCACGAATCCACCCGGAACACCCGCCGTAGCTGCTACTTGGAATAGGAAGGAAAGGTACGGCACGGGAGCCCGTGGTGCGGCGGAGCTCACCTCGGTGGCGCCGAGGTTGTCGATGAAGGCAATCTTGTTGCCTGCCGCGGCAGAGGAGGAGAAGACCAGTGGAACCGGTTAGACAGGGGAGAAAAATCGAGAACCCTAGATCTGAAGCAAGGGAAGGGGAGGGGGAGGGGGCGGGGGCGCGGGGAGGGAAACCTCGGAGGTCGAGGACGCGCTCCTTGATGGCGCTGAGGAACTGGGGGCTCCGCCGAATCAGGTCGGCGCTGAGCCTCGCCATGGCGCCGCCGCGGCGTCTGGCGGCGCGGTAGCCCTGCGGCGTGGGCGCGCCGCGGCGGTGGCGTGCCCTTCGCTGCCGCCTGCGGCTTGCTGCTGTCTGTTTGAAATGAAGCAGAGGACTGGCAACGGAGAGAAGAAAGGGTGGAAAACTGGGAGGGAACCTGGCCGTGGAGAGTTTTTTTAAGGTGACCTGGCCGTGAGACTGGGGACGCAGGGAGACACCACGCTGTCGAATTGGATTTGGCTGGGCTGGCCAACTCACTATGGTTTTCGGCCTTCCGACACTCGAGGCCCGATACACATCCTCCCCCTTCTTCCAAAAAAAGAAACATGAAATCATTAATTAGAGTATTCTTTGCAAAGGTCTCTCCCACCTTCCCGTCACTTATCCTGAGAGTTTTCTTCTTTTTTTCATAGGTCCGTAATGTTTAAAACCGTGCGTCCAAATCTTAAACCATTCTCACCGTTGTATTTCTCGTGTCGACATCTTCAAAACTAGATCCCATGTTGATAAGTTTTGAGAAAAAGTAATTCATAAAAAAATGAACAAAAAAACCGAACCGAAAGCACATTTTTTTATTCCTTTTCGAATGAGGCACGATTGTGCCTCTCGCCGAAGTATACAAAAGATAAGTTTTTTCGTTTTTGAGAAGCGTGGCCGTGCCATTCGTGAAAGCAAATCCGTGCCTTTCGCGAAAGCAAATTCATGCCTCTCGCGGAAGCAAAAGAAAAAAATCATTCAATTTTTTTTATTTTTTTGTCCAAAAGCTAAGAAAGACCAGTGAAAAGCCAGAAAAATAAAATAAAAAATAACATCTAAAGAGCTGAAAACGCGTGGGAAAAATAAATAAGAGAGAGCGTCCAGAGCACGACACGTGGTGGCCCTTGCGGGGGCTTCCGAAGGAGTACTCCTTCGTTAGTTGGTCCAAAAAAACACCATCCTTCTCCGAAAAAGGGTATATATGGAGGACAGGCTCCATGTTTCTCAAATACCACACCTATCTGCATCTAATAAAAATCAAAAGATTCTGAAAAAAAATCAAAAAAATGTACATACACATATACATGTAGACTACATATGTTCAAAATTTTATAACAATATATTTGCATACGTGCCATGCAAAAAAGACAAATATGTGTATAAAATGGGCCATTGTTTTTATTCCTGGGCCAAGATTTTGTCTTTTTATTTAGCTTACAAATAATTATATTTTCAAAGGATTTTATCAGTATATAACACATACAAGTATTCATAAAAAAGCAAACTTTTTTAGTACGCTTTCTGATCCCTTCTTTCAACTAGTAAGCTTGCACGTGCAACGCACGTCTCTGCTAATGCTTTTTTCGAAGATAAATCCACTCCCAATCAAATACACCTTGTCTACATGTCTCGTACCACCGTATACTTATAGTTGTTGATGGTAGTATAAGATGACACACACACAAAATACAGCCAAGGTAACATTCATCATATAGGCCCGAAACCATGTTTTCAGGCCCTTACATCTAGCACGAGAGGTTCAAAGTTGTTTTATGTCATTTTTTTTCATAACTTGTCTCCATATAAATAGAGGTCATTGATGGTACTTTCAAAGACTGAACATTTTGATTTATCACAAACTACATAAAATAGATATGTGTGAACACCATGTATTTTGGGATCAATGTTGCAACTTGCAAATTATACCTTTTCTCCCCAAGAAATTTACAAAGGTATGCATGAATGTTTGATTCTGCAATGTCAGATGCCAAGAAAGCACTCGTACATTTTCAAGGCAACATTATTTCCAATCAAACGTCATGCACATTGCCTGGCTTCTTTACCCTGGAGATGAATTCATCCAGAGAATCTTGTAGACCATCCATCACATTGTTTTGCCTGCAATTCCAGTATGTACAAGTACAACACCATTCAACAGGGTGCACATGCACAGAAAAAGAAGTAAAAGAGACAAGTTGGGAGTTGTACATTACTAACTGAAAATGATCTTTTATCCATTTTCTTAAAAGATTCCCTTATTGTTGATTCTTCTTGGTAAGTAAAAGTAGGAAGACAAGATTGTGGTGGAAGGTTTTCTTTCTTGTTCTCTCTCCCTGTGAACTGTAGGAGTGATAAAATGGTTTATTTTCCTTTAAGCAGTAAATTTTTACTTGAGCACACAAGTGAAAATGTTTTAATTTAGAATCTATAAATAATGATACTGTTTGCTTTGGGCAAAAGGATTGCGAAGTATTGGTTGAGGCGCGGTCTGTATTTCATTTCTATGGTTCCACAAATGATAGAAGCAAAAATCTCTCATTAATTGATGGTCGGACTTCTTAGATTCAGGTAAGCTGAAAAATCAAAAAACAATCAAGAGAACACAGTATTTACTATTTTGGAAAAAAAAGAACGTCAATCTTGTTCACATTTAATGAGAGCAATCTCCAGTTCTCTCTAAGTGCTTAAAAGGCAGTGAAACATGTGTGAATGAAAAAAGAATATACATAGTAGATATAAACTTTAACCGTTGGCTATGTTTGTTCACTTATATGATCACAATAAGTAAATGTATCTTGTTGTCCATAAATAAAGCAAAACATATCATGTGTCGAAGTATATGCTAATTATGAAATAAATGCCAATCATGTAATCAGATATGATAAGCACACAAGCAAACATAAATGGAATGACATGGCATGAAATCTCTAGCCAGGTTTTCTTTTTAATACCCGGAAGAAGAATCTGCCTGGTCTCTTTCAATTGCACCTCCAACTTTGTTCGGTGACAGCGACGTGGAGTTTGGACAAGATTCCCTGGGAGCATAAGAGAAATCATGAGGAAATTATTTTTACCTATGCAATAGTTCAAACATGCTCCTATTGATCAGTACTAAGATGAAGCCCTGCAATTTGGTGTTGCTACATAAAAGGACAGCTAAAATGATCATCGAGAGCATTCTACTGATCCTTCTATTTTCTGGAACGACATCAAGAAGTAACTTCCTGGAATGGTATGACATTTCTAGTACTTAGGAATCTATTATCCTTTTCATTTTATAGGCATATATTCTATCACGCACAACCCGATCCTTCTGTTTTCTGTTCAAGAAAAGTGAACTCCAGTATGAATCTGATTTATCATCATCTTCTAATAGTAAAATTGAATTCTCAAGCAGTATAAAAGAAAGCATGACTAAAAGTTATTTTCAAAAAAGCATGACCAGAAAAAATAGGAACCGCAAACTATCACTAGTAGGAAACCGGGCAATAGCACCGGTTCGTAAGGCCCTTTAGTGCCGGTTTAGGAACCGGCACTATTATTTCGGCACTAAAGGCCCTCCCCCTTTAATACCGGTTCAGCACGAACCGGTGCTAAAGGGGTACCACGTGGCACGAGCCAGCTCCGGGGGCCGGGAGCCCTTTAGTACCGGTTGGTAGAACCAACCGGTACTAAATGGTTGTGGGTTTTAGTTTTATTTTGTATTTTTCAATTAAATTTGTGGTATCAATTTAATTTAGGATTGTTTTACGTTATAATGAGTTGTAGTCGTCGTCATCATCATCATCATCATCATCGCATATTAATAAATAAATAAACTCTAGCTAGCTAAAAATCATCGTGGTCGTCTAATTACCACTATTTAATCATCATAGTCATTACCGCTAGCTTGTAATTCATCATCAACGTTGGCTAGCTTAAAGAGGAAACATTCACTTTGTAACAGAAGCAAAGAGATATCATCAAGTTCAACATAATCATCACCAACATCGAAGTTCAGGACACGGATCCATGAGACAAGTACTAATTAAGAGCATGAAGAGTAGCTACTGATCCTGCTGCTCCCTCTCAGGTAGAATAGCATAGAACATGTATAGCTCTCCTGATTCATCATACTGGAGCATGTAGATGAATCTGTCTCCTAATCTTGGGTTGCGCTTCTCCTTACTGCCCCCTAGTACTTCTCTGCGATCGTTAACAATTTTGCTCTAATCTTTCACTATTAAGCATTCTTCGCTTTTAGAAATCCTGAATGCACTCATGTGCAATGTAGGAAATCTTGGTCGTAAGCTAACCATTGACATGCGACCTTTTGTCTCGATCCACTGAGGCACAACTGTCATCGGAAGTCCCTGTTGAACAACATTGTATAGTAATTAATATACTAAGCAATGAAAGTTTAGCTTCAAAAATAATGTATGCAAAAGATGCACTAATTAAGGACAAATATTTAAAATCTTACCATCTTTTGATTATAGATGTGACCGTAGTTCAATACGATCACCATTGGTCGCACGTTTTGAGTACTAACATTTCTAAGTGTAGGGAAAAAATTTGTCTTGACAGTATTAAGATCCTCAAGCCATGAAACATAATGACTTATCTCCTCGCAGTTTAGTTGAGCCCCGGGGCAGTAGTAGGTCCTGTCTACCAAGCGCCGGACATGTTTGCTTGAACCGAAATAAGCTGACAATACAAAATAGTTGTCAACTATTTTTGAATAAACTGTATGAAAGACATAAACATATGCATGCATGGTTGAGAAAAACTCACCAAATGGTAGAACTGGAGGCGTTTGCACATCGACCCAGATGTCTATATTACCTTCAATATCATCTTCCAGATGAATATCAAAGGTGATAACCATATCAGGCTCAAATGCATAAGCCTTGCATAGTGCTTGCCAAGTTTTGCATTCAAAATGGGTGTATGTGTCTCCATTATATAATTTGACGTTGAAAGTATACCCATGCTGCGTCTTCAAGTAAACTCTCTTTACCTCCATATCATCTATAGCACTGAAACCTATCTTATCCAAGACAAAAATTCTTGCATGGCAGGGGATGCGCTAGTAGAATAGTGAAAATTTAAAATTATAAGTTGAAGCAAATGAAGCATAAGTTTTGCATTCAAATAATAATTGATAAAGTGACTTACTGTATCAACTTCGAATGTCTCATCCAGCTTGATGCTGAAGCGCCTACCATCAACAAGGAAATTTTGGTCGCACAGGCCGCGCTGGTCTTCACAGTGTTCGCACATAATAAAATCTTTTTCGTCGTCAGATGACATTTCCTATGTTCATATAGGTGATACATTAAACACCTATATCTAGCCAAATATATATTCATCTAACATTTGACATTAATATATCTAACTATATATTCAATTGACATTACTATATATTTAACTTTTCTATCTAATTCATCTAACATTCGACATTAATCTAACATTTATATAAACTCAAAATATATAAAAAATTAAATAAACAGAAAAACTCATTAACAAATAATATTTTAATTAGATCATCAAATCTCATATACCTAAATTTTCTTACTAAAAATAAACTAGTTATATTAATTATTCAACTAGTTCTAATCTCATATATATACCTAAATTTTCTTACTAAAAATAAACTAGTTATATTAATTATTCAACTAATTCTAATCTCTAGTTCGACAATTTTTCTATCTAGCTAGTTAATTCATCTAACATTCGACATTAATATAACATTCGATAATCTAATTAACTTTTCTAAAAAACAGAAAATAAGTAAAAAAAAATGTGTGTGTGTATGTGTGTGTATGCATGTGTGTGTATATATACGTATATGTGTGTACGTATGTGTGTATGTGTGTGTATGCGTGTGTGTGTGGTATATGTGTGTGTGTGTGCGGCACCATATGCCGCCGCCCCGTACGTACGAGCGGGGGCGCCGGCGTACGGGGCGGGGGCGCCGGTGTGTGTGTGTATGTGTGTGTATGTGTGTGCGGGAGCGAGAGAGAGACGTACGGCCGCGGCGATGACGACGGACGGCGGCGGCGTTCGGGGCGGCAGCACGAGACGACGACGACGACGGGCGGCGGCGGGGACAGCGACGATGACGACGGACGACGGTACGGGCGACGGGCGGCGACGACGGGATCGAGCGGCGCGCGCGGCGGAGGTTGGAGACGAAGTGCGGAGTTGAAACTGAAATTTTCGTAAGTGCTATATATATAGGATTGGCCTTTAGTACCGGTTCCTGGCTCCAACCGGTACTAAAGGCTATTTTCCCCAGGCCAAGCGGCGGGAAACGAAGGCTTTTAGTACCGGTTGGAGCCACCAACCGGTACTAAAGGGGGGGCCTTTAGTACCGGTTGGTGGCTCCAACCGGTACTAAAGGGTGTGCGCTGCCAGGTGAGGGGCGCAGAAATTTAGTCCCACCTCGCTAGCCGAAGGGCGCACACACCTGCTTATAAGCCCCGCCGCCGCTGCTGTCTCGAGCTCCTCTCTAAAGCAGGCCTTCTGGGCCTACCTCTGCTACTCTGCCCTGTGGGGCCTATTGGGCTTGCGGGCCTGCATCCTGGCCCAACAACATGTTGGGTTTCTAGTCGTATGCAGGCCGCTGTGGCCCAGTAGGTGGGTTTTTTTCATTTAGTTTTTTCTTTTCTGCTTTATTTATTTTTAGTTGTTTTTTGCTGTATTTAGAGTTTGCGCTGCCACCCCAAAATTTAGTCCCACCTCGTCCGGCGAAGGGCAGCCGCACTGGTTTATAAACCCAGCCGCGGCTACCTCTTCGAACTCCTCTATATAGCAGGCTTCTAGGCCTAATTAATTAGGGCGCGCTGCCCTGTGAGTCTGCTGGCCCTTCTGGGCCTGCATTTGCACACCCTAGGTCTGGTAGACCCACAGGGCAGTGCGCCAACAAATTTTTATATAGTTTTTTCTTTTCTGCATTACTTATTTTCTTTTATTTATTTTTGAGTAGTTTTTTATATAGTTTTTTCTTTTCTGCATTATTTATTTGCCGTGACCCTCTCTACTCTTTCGCGCATGCTATGCGGGTGATACGATGATACCATGCCAAGTTTCAACATTTCAGGATTCATTTTGTAGTGATTTTCAATTTCACGGTCATTTAGCTCTCTAAACAATTAGGTAAATGACCGAAAAACAACAAATGATGTCAGAACATGTTGGAAATTGATGACGTCGCTTTAAATGCTGCATACTGAACACAAAAGAAGTCCGGAGTTCAAATAAGTTTAAAAAACATTGAAGTGGCCATGTAACAGATGAGTTCTCGTCCGAAACCCTGATACTCGGAAAGAGTTTGTCCAGTTTGTACACGAAGTGCGTCCAGTTTTTGCCGTGACCCTCTCTACTCTTTCGCGCATGCTATGCGGGTGATACGATGATACCATGCCAAGTTTCAACATTTTCAGGATTCATTTTGTAGTGATTTTCAATTTCACGGTCATTTAGCTCTCTAAACAATTAGGTAAATGACCGAAAAACAACAAATGATGTCAGAACATGTTGGAAATTGATGATGTTGCTTTAAATGCTGCATACTGAACACAAAAGAAGTCTGAAGTTCAAATAAGTTTAAAAAACATTGAAGTGGCCATGTAACAGATGAGTTCTCGTCCGAAACCCTGATACTCGGAAAGAGTTTGTCCAGTTTGTACACGAAGTGCGTCCAGTTTTTGCCGTGACCCTCTCTACTCTTTCGCGCATGCTATGCGGGTGATACCATGATACCATGCCAAGTTTCAACATTTTCAGGATTCATTTTGTAGTGATTTTCAATTTCACGGTCATTTAGCTCTCTAAACAATTAGGTAAATGACCGAAAAACAACAAATGATGTCAGAACATGTTGGAAATTGATGACGTCGCTTTAAATACTGCATACTGAACACAAAAGAAGTCCGGAGTTCAAATAAGTTTAAAAAACATTGAAGTGGCCATGTAACAGAGGTGCAATGCTGGTTAATTTGCTTCAAGCCATTCGGAATAGTGTAGACTGCACTGCACATAGCTCAGTGCAATCTATGCTATTCCGCAAGGTTTGAAGCTAATCAACATGTAGATGAGCATTGCAACTCTTCGTCATTGTCTGTGCAATCACGGCTTATAAACCGCTCATACTGCCTCTCTCTTGGCGAGGTGGGACTAAAAAAAACTTGCCATAACCTCATCAATTTCCTCTTGAAGCTTGTCCTTGCCTTTTTGCTTGTAGTCTTGTGGTGGAAGATCATCTTGAGCTTGTGTCCCCTTGAAGGAAGTAGGATACTTCTCTTGTTGAGGAACAAACTTTGTCTTGGGGTATTGATCTTCTTCCCACTCAACTCCATTGGCATTGAACTTTCGTTCAAAACCAACACCTTGATTCTTCCGGTGCCTTCCTTGCTTGCGCACAATTTCCTCGAATTGCTTACTCCCGGCAAGGCTTTTGTACACTCCTTTCTCTATAATTCCCTTCAATAAGCTATTTTCTTGCTCAAGTGTAACTTGGTTAAGAGAATCATTAGTGGAATCAAGAGAACTACTAGAAGCAACAATGTTAGATCTTATGTCACAAAAAAGAAGTTGTATCAAACCTTTTATGTCGGATCTAGAACAAACCAATCGGTATCGCCATCATACAGCCCTACCGTGGCTCGTGATGCATATATATGCATATCAAATGCACGGTTGGGCGTATGATGTCGAATCCGAATGATTTGTATTCAGTCGATGAACTGGTAGATGTATGCAGTCGATGAACTGGTAGATGTATGTAGTCGATGAATTGAAAGACTTATGCAGGGAAGGCGAGAGTTGGGCTATATATAGGGTCGTCTGGCTCACAAAGTGATTGTGGTAGTTTTAATCCAACGACTCACATGAGCTAGGAAGAAACACACCCTTGATCCAACGACTCGCAAGAGCTAGAAAGAAATACACGATCCGTGTGATTCTTCCTGATTGGTGGGATGCACATTAGTATCGGTTCGTGCCATGAACCGGTGCTAAAGATTGGCAACGAACCGGTACTAATGGTAGCAGCCCGCCTAGCCGTTGGAATCGGCACTAATGGTCACATTCGTGCCGGCTCAAATTCAAACCGGCACTATAATGTGCTTCACATTTGACCGTTTTTCTACTAGTCAATAGAGTTTGCTAAACTTGAGTTTCCCAAGTCACTTACACAAAAAGTTATGATTCATGGTTGTCAAATCCATAATTTCCAAACCACAACAACCTTGAGGCATAACAAGTTTTAAATGCTGCATACTGAACACAAAAGAAGTCCGGAGTTTAAATAAGTTATTAAAAATAAAAAAGAGGTGCAATGCTGGTTAATTTGCTTCAAGCCATTCGGAATAGTGTAGATTGCACTAAGCCACTGCACATAGCTCAGTGCAATCTATGCTATTCCGCAAGGCTTGAAGCTAATCAACATGTAGGTGAGCATTGCAACTCTTCATCATTGTCTGTGCACTCACGGCTTATAAACCGCTCATACTGCCTCTCTCTTGGCGAGGTGGGACTAAAAACAGCTTGCCATAACCTCATTAGTACCGGTTCGTGGTACGAACCGGCACTAAATGGTGATGGTGGGGCCGTAGCCTGACCGCAGGATGACACAACCTCTTTAGTACCGGTTCGTGGCATGAACCGGTACTAAAGGTTCGCCACGAACCGGTACTATTGATCGCCACCACGAACCGGCACTAATGTACACATTAGTGCCGGCTCAAATACAAACCGGCACTAATGTGCTTCACGTTTGACCCTTTTTCTACTAGTGTATCTCAGAAAGATTCTTTTGAATTTGAATATTTTTAGCGCACGTTGACCTGCAACCCTATATCAGTAAGCTTGTGCCAATTTATTTTCTAGGTGACGACCCAAAAAAGTTTCCATATCCAAAGAAATACTGGAAACATATTTTTGTTGTTAGATCCACAAAAGAGGTTTTCTGTGTCACAAGCACTCCATCCATTTATCACTGTGAAGTGAAATAGTTGATGTACACACTTTTTTGAACTTCAAAAATTCCATGGTTTACAAAAAGATAGGATGATAAGTCAATTGATAACCAGAAAATGCTAAGAAAACATAGGTTTCATATAACAGTAAATGTTGATTTTTTCCCCAAGACTATAGATAACACTATTACTGTATCAGGGAGAAATTTACCACAGACTTGTCTCTTTCGATGCTGCCTCCAACATCTTTATATAAAACTGTAGTGGGGCTTGCACCAGATTTCCTGGGAGCAAAAGAGAAGTGAAGATAAATGTTTTATAGAGGCCAATAGCTGGCCCAACAATAACTTTGAAAAGGAAATTAATCAAAGTCACTTCAATTAGATTCGATCTGTTCGTACAAAGACACAAGAAACCTTGCAAATTGCAGTACAACCATAATATTAAGAGAAAAGTATATTTTTCGCCCCTCAATTCTTGGAGGAGTCTAGATTTGATCCCTTGACTTCATACCTGCAAGAAGCAACACTTCTAGATAAAAATGATACTGCTTTGTTATTCTTATGACATATCATTCTCCATCAAACCATCTTGTACCCATTCTATGCTAGTTTTACAGATGTAAAGTGAAAAGGTGTATGAAAGATCTAACGAAGAGAGTCAAACTTTTGAATATAACTTCACGACCATCGTACAGTAGCAAGATGTTAAAATCACATTTGGAGTGCTAACCAACTCGAAAAGGCAAGCAAGTCTGCCTGTTAAACATGACAAAATGTTAAGAAATGTTAATAGTTTTGGAAGGTGTTAAAATCCCCTCCGAACATACATTAAGCGCACGGTTAATTATCCCACCAATTAGCCCCTAGAAATCTGTACTGCTTCGTCCTCACGAACATTCCCCCTGCGCAACCGCCGCGCCATCGCTCCTCTGCCCCGTGCTGCATCCCAGGCCTCCACTCCTCTGCCCCGTTCTCCCAGAAACTATCAAAAGAATGAGAACTTGACATAATATGGTTGAAACATATATAGTTGAGATTTCATTTGGCTACATTTTTGTGCGAATGCAAAGGAGATCTATCATATTTATGGGAATGTTCGATCTTTTTTGCAACTGCAACTAAATAAACAAATTAAAACTAATATATTTACAGGATCCTTCAATCTTTTTAGTCAATCCAACTAAAGCACATCATATCCAAATAGGAAGCACCCTAAAAATATATACTATACAGAACCATCAGATGCAAATCTCTAACTTGAGCTGAAAGGTCTAATGTCATGAGTGTACCAAGCAGAGCATTTATTTTCCAAGCAGAGAGGCTGCAGGGTGCCTTGTATGCATTAAACAAAAGAACAGTAGAAGATTTGTCTCAATAGGAAATATATATCACCAATAGATCTTTTATTGGAGGGGCAAAAATTCTTAATATAGTGGGACACTCTGGAGCACTCCTGCCCATATACTTACGCAAGTATTGTTCTCTTTAAACATTTCTTATGCTAAAAAATAGATAGCCGCAGTTTTGCAAATCGCACTGCTTATCCTATATTCAGGTTCTGCTTGCGTGTGATGACCCAATTTTGCACGTCTGAATTAATATATACTTAGTTAAACATATTAAAAACTCTGAAATTAAAATTTTTATATGATAAATCATAAAGAATATAATTGATAAATAATGAATTTCCTTGTCTTTTATATATCTTAATTTTACATAATCCTGCTGCCCCTTTCATGTCTTTTAAGAGAAAGAGTTAACAATTGAAAACCAGGGGTGGACCTAGACCAAAAACAACCTGATGTCACACTATGTAATCACATATAATTTTAAATAATGTCAGGGGTGTCGCACACTATATGTAGATACAATTTACAGAGAAAAATGTTTTTGACTCGGTGTCCTATGCACCCCTTTAGCATAACCGTAGGTACGCCCCTGTTGAAAACGACATTACAAAACAAAATATCTACTCTAAATGATCCATCAGTGGCATTAGATACAATGTGTGAAGAAATATACTCACAAAAATGTGTGACATATCTTTACAGGAATAGTTTTTAAAAGCTATATGAACCCATCTAAAAGAACACACTAACTGACTTAGCTTGAATCTTTGTTTAGTCCCAAACATACCCATTTTGCAAGAAGGCTTTAGTGAGAGCGCCCAATATTTCCCTTGTGTCAGAATGTTTTTTGGAACTTCATGTGGTCAGCACATATATATAACAAAAGCTCACGAGCCAATTCAAACACAAAACAACTGTGTGAATAAAATGTACGTGTTAGACTGAGAAAATATTCTTCAAAATACTCAAAATCATGTGCATCGTATCATGATCTTCTCTATCTCCATGCATGAAAAACAGGAAAAGAGCTTCTACCCCGATATCATCCTAATATAAATTGTACTGACTAATACTCAATTTTTTTAGCGAACTTGCAACACCGCTGATGACCATCTAGAGGTCATAGGCCAATTGTATGGAGTAGCCACCTGCTAGTAGTTCATACTTGTTACCATGCTATATGCGCATAAACAAATGAAACAATTTTAGAAACGTGTCAAACGTGACAGGCATGTCGTTTCCTTTTATCATTCCCTTTTGGCAGCTTACTTATACAATGTAAATATAATGGACCGCCAACAGGGAAAGCTATCTGAAAGGAGTGTTTAAAAATTAAGATAGTACATAAAAAGTTTACAATTGTAATGTCCATGTTAGTAGCGTTTGATTACTCATGCCTCGGTTGAAGAAAGCATGCATTATCCTTCTGAAGTAATATCAAAACGACAGTTAACTCTGAAGAAAGCATGTTTTCCAGCTCTCACAAATTTGATATGATTAGCAATGGACGAAAACAAAAAGATACCAGCAAGAGGGAAATTCAGAGTTTGACTATCTCTCTAGATTCTAGGCAGGGCACCTTGTTTTGCAAGGCCATTCAGTACTCGTACATGAGATAGCACTGCCAACAATCTAACAAGGTAAGGAAACCTTCCCACATAAGACAAGCCAGGTTTGACCTACATGCTAATTAAGTTGGAATAGTTTCAGTCTCTAGTTGAACGTTCATGAACTTATTTGTTAGTGCCTAGAAGCTAATTTCCCTTAAATATCGGCACATTATCATATTTGAGCTAATTTCTCCTAGAATAATGGGAGTACTCACTTTTGCAATGAAAAGGACTTTAGGTAGTAGTTGCCACTATTATATTTCTTCAGGAATACCTTCACTGCAATTGTCAGGCCGAGCAGAAAGGAATAAGATGATTGATAACTCAGAATTTTCTGTCAAAGTAAAACAATGAAAAAATTAGATCAGGGACAGTGAACTGTTCCAAAATAATCACGGGCCACATTGCAAACTAAGAGTGAATTGCTAACCAACATGTATGTCGTCTGTGAATATGAAACAAACCAATGTTCTTTATCAATCATAAAAAAAATTAAAAACAAGTCATGTGATGCTCGGATGTACTTCCAAATGAAGAACTATGACATTCTTATTTTCTGGCTCCTATGCTTGTTTGATTCCTCTATAAATGCACTATATAAATTACTTGTAAAACTAATATTAAATGATTCTTATAAAGCGAGGAAATGCTGATACTAATAGGAATACTAATTCGTCAGTATAATCTATGTTTATCAACAGTCTTGTCAACCTTATCCCATAGTACAAATTCTAACCATATGCCTGGTTGGTAGATGATTCCAACACTGAAACAAACTGAAGGAGGGTTTTCTTCACTCTTCGGTATATACCTGAAAAAAGAAAACAGCATAGCACATTGCATAAGCTTGAACGAAGAAAATTAAACATGATCAGAATTCAAAAGCTGCACCATAACAGAGACTATCATCGGTTGATCATACAGAGGTGGCGTACATGACTAACACAGGTGCACCCTATGTATGTGAAACTGAAGCGAGTGAATGAAAGAACATGCATGCTAGGGATTGTCGGGGAACGTAGCAGAAATTCAAAATTTTCCTACGTGTCACCAAGATCTATCTATGGAGTCATCTAGCAACGAGGGAGGAGTGGATCTACATACCCTTGTAGATCGCGCGCGGAAGCGTTCAAGAGAACGGGGTTGATGGAGTCGTACTCGTCGTGATCCAAATCACCGATGATCCTAGCGCCGAACGGACGGCACCTCCGCGTTCAACACACGTACGGAGCAGCGACATCTCCTCCTTCTTGATACAACAAGGGGGGAGGAGAGGTTGATGGAGATCCAGCAGCACGACGGCGTGGTGGTGGAAGTAGCGGGATTCCAACAGGGCTTCGCCAAGCGCTGCGGGAGGAGGGAGATGTGTCACGGGAGGGAGAGGGAGGCGCCAGGGCTTAGGGTGCGGCTGCCCTCCCTCCCCCCACTATATATAGGGCCAAGGGAGAGGGGGGGGGGGCGCAGCCTTGGCCCTTCCTCCAAGGAAGGGTGCGGCTAGGGAGTAGTCCCTCCTCCCCAAGGCACCTAAGAGGTGCCTTCCCCCTTTAGGACTCTTCCTTTCCTTATCTCTTGGCGCATGGGCCTCTTGGGGCTGGTGCCCTTGGCCCATATAGGCCAAGGCGCACACCCCTACAGCCCACGTGCCCCCCCGGGGCAGGTGGCCCCACCCGGTGGACCCCCGAGACCCTTCCGGTGGTCCCGGTACAATACCGGTGACCCCGAAACTTGTCCTAATGGCCGAAATAGCACTTCCTATATATAATTCTTTACCTCCGGACCATTCCGGAACTCCTCGTGACGTCCGGGATCTCATCCGGGACTCCGAACAACATTCGGGTTACCGCATACTAATATCTCTATAACCCTAGCGTCACCGAACCTTAAGTGTGTAGACCCTACGGGTTCGGGAAGCATGCAGACATGACCGAGACGTTCTCCGGTCAATAACCAACAGCTGGATCTGGATACCATGTTGGTTCCCACATGTTCCACGATGATCTCATCGGATGAACCACGATGTCGAGGATTCAATCAATCCCGTATACAATTCCCTTTGTCTAGCGGTATTGTACTTGCCCGAGATTCGATCGCCGGTATCCCGATACCTTGTTCAATCTAGTTACCGGCAAGTCTCTTTACTCGTTCTGTAACACATCATCCCGTGATCAACTCCTTAATCACATTGTGCACATTATGATGATGTCCTACCAAGTGGGCCCAGAGATACCTCTCCGCTTACACGGAGTGACAAATCCCAGTCTTGATTCGTGCCAACCCAACAGACACTTTCGGAGATACCCGTAGTGCACCTTTATAGCCACCTAGTTACATTGTGACGTTTGACACACCCAAAGTATTCCTACGGTATTCGGGAGTTGCACAATCTCATGGTCTAAGGAAATGATACTTGACATTAGAAAAGCTTTAGCATACGAACTACACGATCTAGTGCTATGCTTAGGATTGGGTCTTGTCCATCACATCATTCTCCTAATGATGTGATCCCGTTATCAACGACATCCAATGTCCATGGTCAGGAAACCGTAACCATCTATTGATCAACGAGCTAGTCAACTAGAGGCTTACTAGGGACATGGTGTTGTCTATGTATCCACACATGTATCTGAGTTTCCTATCAATACAATTCTAGCATGGATAATAAACGATTATCATGAACAAGGAAATATAATAATAACTCATTTATTATTGCCTCTAGGGCATATTTCCAACAGTCTCCCACTTGCACTAGAGTCAATAATCTAGTTCACATCGCCATGTGATTAACACTCACAGGTCACATCGCCATGTGACCAACATCCAAAGAGTTTACTAGAGTCAATAATCTAGTTCACATCACTATGTGATTAACACTCAACGAGTTCTGGGTTTGATCATGTTGCTTGTGAGAGAGGTTTTAGTCAACGGGTCTGCAACATTCAGATCCGTATGTACTTCGCAAATCTCTACACTATATTTGGAGCCATTTCAAATAACTGTTCTACTTGGAGCTATTCCAAATTGTTGCTCCATTATACGTATCCGGTATCTCTACTCAGAGCTATCCGGATAGGTGTTAAGATTGCATCGACGTAACCCTTTACGACGAACTCTTTTACCACCTCCATAATCGAGAAAATTCCTTATTCCTCTAAGGATAATTTTGACCGCTATCTGTGATCCATTCTTGGATTACTCTTGTACCCCTTGACTGACTCATGGCAAAGCACACTTCAGGTGCGGCACACAGCATAGCATACTGTAGAGAGCCTATGACAAAAGCATAGGGGACGACCTTCGTCCTTCCTCTTTCTTCTGCCGTGGTCGAGCTTTAAGTCTTAACTTCATACCTTACAACTCAGGCAAGAACTCCTTCTTTGACTGATCCATCTTGAACACTTTCAAGATCATGTCAAGGTATGTGCTCATTTGAAAGTACCATTAAGTGTTTTGATCTATCCTTATAGATCTTGATGCTCAATGTTCAAGTAGCTTAATCCAGGCTTTCCATTGAAAAACACTTTCCAAATAATCCTATATGCTTTCCAGAAATTCTACGTCATTTCTGATCAACAATATGTCAACAACATATACTCATCAGAAATTCTATAGTGCTCCCACTCACTTCTTTGGAAATACAAGTTTCTCATAAACTTTGTATAAACCCAAAATCTTTGATCATCTCATCAAAGCGTACATTCCAACTCCGAGATGCTTACTCCAGTCCTTAGAAGGATTGCTGGAGCTTTGCATACTTGTTAGCATTTTTCAGGATTGACAAAACCTTCTGGTTGTATCTCATACAACCTTTCCTCAAGAAAATCGTCAAGGAAACAATGTTTTTGACATCCTATCTGCAAGATTTCATAAATAATGCAGTAACTGCTAACATAATTCCAACAGACTTTTAGCATCGCTACGTGTGAGAAAGTCTCATCGTAGTCAACTCCTTGAACTTGTCAGAAAACATCTTAACGACAAGTCGAGCTTTCTTAATGGTGACATTTACCATCATTGTACGTCTTCCTTTTAAAATCCATATGTACCTAACAGCCTTACGATCATCAAGTAGTTCTACCAAAGTCTACACTTTGTTTTCATATATGGATCCTCTCTCGGATTATATGGCCTCGAGCCATTTTGGAATCCAGGCCCACCATTGCTTCTCCATAGCTCGTAGGTTCATTGTTGTCTAGCAACATGACTTCCAAAACATGATTACGTACCACTCTGAAGTAGTACGCATCCTTGTCATCCTACGAGGTTTGGTAGTGACTTGATCTGAAGTTTCATGATCACTATCATAAGCTTCCACTTCAATTGGTGTAGGTGCCACAGGAACACCTCTTTGTGCCCTGCTATACACTAGTTGAAGTGACGGTTCAATAACCTCATCAAGTCTCCACCATCCTCACACTCAATTCTTTCGAGAGAAACTTTTCCTCGAGAAAGGACCCGATTCTAGAAACAATCCCTTATTGCTTTCGGATCTAAGACAGGAGGTATACCCAACTGTTTTGGGTGTCCTATGAAGATGCATTTATCCGTTTTGGGTTCGAGCTTATCAGCCTGAAACTTTTCACATAAGCGTCGCAGCCCCAAACTTTTAAGAAATGACAGCTTGGGTTTCCCTAAACCATAGTTCATATGGTGTCATCTCATCGGAATTACGTGGTGCCCCTTTTAAAGTGAATGTGGTTGTCTTTAATGCCTAACCCATAAACTATTGTGGTAATTCGATAAGAGACATCATGGTATGCATCATATCCAATAGGGTGCAGTTACTATGTTCGGACACACCATCACACTATGGTGTTCCAGGCTGTATTAGTTGTGAAACAATTTCCACAATGTCTTAATTCTGTGCCAAACTCGTAATTCAGATATTCATCTCTATGATCATATCATAGATATTTTATCCTCTTGTCACGACGATCTTTCAACTTCACCCTGAAATTACTTGAACCTTTCAATAATTCATACTCGTGATTTATCAAGTAAATATACTCAACATCTACTCAAATCATCTGTGAAGTAAGAACATAATGATATCCACTACACGCCTCAGCACTCATTGGACTGCACACATCAAAATGTATTACTTCCAACAAGTTGCTTTCTAGTTCCATTTTATTGAAAATGAGGCTTTCAGTCATCTTGCCCATGTGGTATGATTTGCATGTCTCAAGTGATTCAAAATCAAGTGAATCAAAACGGTCCATTTGCATGGAGTTTCTTCATGCATATACACCAATAGACATGGTTCGCATGTCTCAAACTTTTCAAAAATGAGTGAGCCCAAAGATCCATCAACATGGAGCTTCTTCATGCGTTTTATACCGATATGACTTACGTGGCAGTGCCACAAGTAGGTGGTACTATTATTACTATCTTATATCTTTTGGCATGAATATGTGTATCACTACGATCGAGATTCAATAAACCATTCATTTTAGGTGCAAGACCATTGAAGGTATTATTCAAATAAACAGAGTAACTATTATTCTCCTTAAATGAATGACCGTATTGCGATAGACGTAATCCAATCATGTCTATGCTCAACGCAAACACCAAATAACAATTATTTAGGTTTAACACCAATCTCGATGGTAGAGGGAGCGTGCGATGCTTGATCATATCAACATTGGAAACACTTCCAACACATATCGTCAGCTCACCTTTAGCTAGTCTCCATTTATTCCGTAGCTTTTATTTCGAGTTACTAACACTTAGCAACTGAACCGGTATCTAATACCCTGGTGCTACTAGGAGTACTAGTAAAGTACACATCAACACAATGTATATCCAATATACTTCTATCGACCTTGCCAGTCTTCTCATCTACCAAGTATCTAGGGTAATTCTGCTCCAGTGGCTGTTCCCCTTATTACAGAAGCACTTAGTCTCGGGTTTGGGTTCAACCTTGGGTTTCTTCACTAGAGCAGCAGCTGAATTGCCGTTTCATGAAGTATCCCTTCTTGCCCTTGCCCTTCTTGAAACTAGTGGTTTCACCAACCATCAACAATTGATGCTCCTTCTTGATTTCTACTTTTGTGGTGTCAAACATCGCGAATGTCTCAAGGATCATCATATATGTCCCTGATATATTATAGTTCATCACGAAGCTCTAGCAGCTTGGTGGTAATGACTTCGGAGAACTATCACTATTTCATCTGGAAGATCAACTCCCACTTGATTCAAGCGATTGTTGTACTCAGACAATCTGAGCACAAGCTCAACAATTGAGCTTTTCTCCCTTAGTTTGCAGGCTAAGAAAATCGTCGGAGGTCTTATACCTCTTGACGTGGGCACGAGCCTGAAATCCCAATTTCAGCCCTCGAAACATCTCATATGTTTCGCGACGTTTCAAAACGTCTTCGGTGCCTCAACTCTAAACCGTTTAACTGAACTATCACGTAGTTATCAAAACATGTATGTCAGATGTTCGCAACATCCACAGACGACGTTCGAGGTTCAGCACACTGAGCGGTGCATTAAGGACATAAGCCTTCTATGAAGCAATGAGGACAATCCTCAGTTTACGGACATAGTCCACATAATTGCTACTATCATCTTTCAACTAAATTTTCTCTAGGAACATATCTAAACAGTAGAACTGAAGTGTGAGCTACGACATAATTTGCGAAGACCTTTTGACTATGTTTAGGATAATTAAGTTCATCTTATGAACTCCCACTCAGATAGACATCCCTCTAGTCATCTAAGTGATTACATGATCCGAGTCAACTAGGCCGTGTCCGATCATCACGTGAGACGGACTAGTCAACATCGGTGAACATCTTCATGTTGATCATATCTACCATACGACTCATGCTCGACCTTTCGGTCTCTTGTGTTCCGAGGCCATGTCTGTACATGCTAGGCTCGTCAAGTCAACTTAAGTGTTTCGCGTGTGTAAATCTGTCTTACACCCGTTGTATGTGAACGTTAAAATCTATCACACCCGATCATCACGTGGTGCTTCGAAATAATGAACTGTCGCAACGGTGCACAGTTAGGGGGAACACTTTCTTGAAATTTTAATGAGGGATCATCTTATCTACTACCGTCGTTCTAAGCAAATAAGATGTATAAACATGATAAACATCACATGCAATCAAATAGTGACATGATATGGCCAATATCAGATTGCTCCTTTTGATCTCCATCTTCGGGGCTCCATGATCATCATCGTCACCGGCATGACACCATGATCTCCATCATCATGATCTCCATCATCGTGTCTTCATGAAGTTGTCTCGCCAACTATTACTTCTACTACTACAGCTAACGGTTAGCAATAAAGTAAAGTAATTACATGACATTTATGTTGACACGCATGTCATAAATAAATTAAGACAACTCCTATGGCTCCTGCCGGTTGTCATACTCATCGACATGCAAGTCGTGATTCCTATTACAAGAACATGATCATCTCATACATCACATATATCATTCATCACATCCTTTGGCTATATCACATCACATAGCATACCCTGCAAAAACAAGTTAGACGTCCTCTAATTGTTGTTTGCATGTTTTACGTGGCTGCTATGGGTTTCTAGCAAGAACGTTTCTTACCTACGCAAAATCACAACGTGATATGCCAATTGCTATTTACCCTTCATAAGGACCCTTTTCATCAAATCCGATCCGACTAAAGTGGGAGAGACAGACACCCACCAGCCACCTTATGCAACTAGTGCATGTTTGTCGATGGAACCGATCTCACGTAAGCGTACGTGTAAGGTTGGTCCGGGCCGCTTCATCCCACAATGCCGCCGAATCAAGATTGGACTAGTAATGGTAAGCATATTGAACAAAATCAACGCCCACAACTACTTTGTGTTCTACTCGTGCATAGAATCTATGCAATAGACCTAGCTCATGATGCCACTGTTGGGGAACGTAGCAGAAATTCAAAATTTTCCTACGTGTCACCAAGATCTATCTATGGAGTCATCTAGCAACGAGGGAGGAGTGGATCTACATACCCTTGTAGATCGCGCGCGGAAGCGTTCAAGAGAACGGGGTTGATGGAGTCGTACTCGTCGTGATCCAAATCATCGATGATCCTAGCGCCGAACGGACGACACCTCCGCGTTCAACACACGTACGGAGCAGCGACGTCTCCTCCTTCTTGATCCAGCAAGGGGGGGAGGAGAGGTTGATGGAGATCCAGCAGCACGACGGCGTGGTGGTGGAAGTAGCGGGATTCCAACAGGGCTTCCCCAAGCGCTGCGGGAGGAGGGAGATGTGTCACGGGAGGGAGAGGGAGGCGCCAGGGCTTAGGGTGCGGCTGCCCTCCCTTTCCCCCACTATATATAGGGCCAAGGGAGAGGGGGGGCGCAGCCTTGGCCCTTCCTCCAAGGAAGGGTGCGGCTAGGGAGGAGTCCCTCCTCCCAAGGCACCTAGGAGGTGCCTTCCCCCTTTAGGACTCTTCCTTTCCTTATCTCTTGGCGCATGGGCCTCTTGGGGCTGGTGCCCTTGGCCCATATAGGCCAAGGCGCACACCCCTACAGCCCATGTGCCCCCCCGGGGCAGGTGGCCCCACCCGGTGGACCCCCGGGACCCTTCCGGTGGTCCCGGTACAATACCGGTGACCCCGAAACTTGTCCCGATGGCCGAAATAGCACTTCCTATATATAATTCTTTACCTCCAGACCATTCCGGAACTCCTCATGACGTCCGGGATCTCATCCGGGACTCCGAACAACATTCGGGTTACCACATACTAATATCTCTATAACCCTAGCGTCACCGAACCTTAAGTGTGTAGACCCTACGGGTTCGGGAAGCATGCAGACATGACCGAGACGTTCTCCGGTCAATAACCAACAGCTGGATCTGGATACCCATGTTGGTTCCCACATGTTCCACGATGATCTCATCGGATGAACCACGATGTCGAGGATTCAATCAATCCCGTATACAATTCCCTTTGTCTAGCGGTATTGTACTTGCCCGAGATTCGATCGTCGGTATCCCGATACCTTGTTCAATCTCGTTACCGGCGAGTCTCTTTACTCATTCCGTAACACATCATCCCGTGATCAACTCCTTGATCACATTGTGCACGTTATGATGATGTCCTACCGAGTGGGCCCAGAGATACCTCTCCGCTTACACGGAGTGACAAATCCCAATCTTGATTCGTGCCAACCCAACAGACACTTTCGGAGATACCCGTAGTGCACCTTTATAGCCACCCAGTTACGTTGTGACGTTTGACACACCCAAAGTATTCCTACGGTATCCGGAAGTTGCACAATCTCATGGTCTAAGGAAATGATACTTGACATTAGAAAAGCTTTAGCATACGAACTACACGATCTAGTGCTATGCTTAGGATTGGGTCTTGTCCATCACATCATTCTCCTAATGATGTGATCCCGTTATCAACGACATCCAATGTCCATAGTCAGGAAATCGTAACCATCTATTGATCAACGAGCTAGTCAACTAGAGGCTTACTAGGGACATGGTGTTGTCTATGTATCCACACATGTATCTGAGTTTCCTATCAATACAATTCTAGCATGGATAATAAACGATTATCATGAACAAGGAAATATAATAATAACTCATTTATTATTGCCTCTAGGGCATATTTCCAACAGGGATATCATAGGAGGCCTCACTGATCTGGAGAATGATTTGTGCCCTTTGTTCTAATTTAAAACTTGCATCTCTTGCATTCCCCATACAAATACTTTCTTGAAACCCACCTAGAACTGAATGAATTGAGTATGGGTAGAGGAAGGAGGAAGGACCTTTCGTGGCACAGCTGTTGATACTTGCTATCTCCCCAACTTAAACTGTTGTTGTGGCTGCCTCTTGTCGAGCCGACTTCGTTGCTCCACTGCTAGAGAGGTGCGTAGAGGGGGGGGGGGCTGCCAAGCAATTGACGAGACTGTCGTGCTCATAGTCACAACCTTGGAAGATTGACTGTGGAGAGGCACGACGCCCGTCAGCGACCATTCAGTCTATCAAAAATATGCAGATATGAGCATATCTCTGCTTGATATGATCAATGGAGTAGTTGATGATGTCAAAACTCAATCAATATCTATTAGCCGAGATTACTGTGTATTTCCCTCATTGGCAATTGCTTTATTTGACGATTCATTTAATAGCATTGGTTAATCAGAAAAAAAGTTAGCAGCTATGGTGTGCATGGAAATGGTGCCTTGTTTACATAATTAAAACTTTGGTTTGATGAGGCGAATGGGCAGCCGAAATAGATACTGCTGGTGGGTGCTTTCGAATGCACGAAAAACAGAGCAGCCCTGGCAATGTCACCAAAGAGTAGTACTTAGTTGATGAATTGTTTATTTGGTCATCTATCTATCAGCCAAGTGTTGTCATGCAATCTGTACTCTTATGTATTGAAATTTTTGGAAAGGGCAATGTGGCCTATATGTGTCTCTGTGCATCAGTTGATGTATGTACTGAAAAATCAGCAAAAATGCATCATGTATTGATCTGGTCATTAGCATTAGAAACAACATATAGATACACAATGGCAGAAGACGCATCGATCTTGGGTGCACTGAATTTTGTAGATGAAGAGTAAATAAGGTACCTCATGGGAAAGGATTGGTGGGGCAGATGGCGTCGGCGTAGGCAGCGGTGTCCAGCAACAACGTGCCTCAATGCGCAGATTCAGGGGCAGGTAGTTGGGATCGGCGTCGGCGGTGTCGCTCAGAGGATCCATGGGACGCGGTGGGCGACTGGGGCGCCGTGGATGGAGGCCGCGTTGGGGCACGACGGCCGGCACGGAGCCGGGGGCGGTGCCACCGAGGAAGGGCGCGAGGAACCGGGGACGGCCCTCGACCCAAGCAGAGGAGGCCGAGTGGGGGATTGGCAGCGGCGGAGGGGAGGATTGACGGCGGAGGCCTTGATTAGGAGAGGCCGGCGGCGACTGGGGAGGCTCCGGGCGACCCGTGGGCGGGGCAGGCTCCGGGCGACCTGCGGCTGCTTCCCGTGGCTCGACGGCGGGTCGGGCGCGACGGACGGGCTCGACGGCGGCTCCCGCGACGAAGGGGATCCCGCGGCGAAGGGCGTGGCGGGCGGCTCCGGAGGAATGGAGGAGCGGCGGGAGGCTCGGGAGGAGCGGCGAGGAACGGGCAAAGCGCGAACGGCGGGGGAGGAGGAGCAGGGGCGAGAGGTCGAGGTCGTGCGAGAGGACATGGGGGCGTGCGTTGTTTGTTTTTTTCTGAACGGCGGGGCAGTTTTATCGATGGATGGCTTGAAGCGTTAAACACTGGATGCGTGGTTTGTTGCGTCAAACATCGAAGCATTAAAAGCCATTAGATCTTATTGATGGATGGATCTGATTATCCAACGAGCCCGTCATCCACAACTTAGCACGCCATCCTCCTCCTACTGCTAAAATAGCATGATCCAGCGGCCCAAAAAATAGGAGTCACATTAAGCCTAGGCTTAATATCGTTCTTTCATAATTCTGTTTGCTTAGTCTGTTTTGCCTTTAATTTTGATCATTTATTTGACCCACTTTTATCAACTATCGAGATTACTTTTGACATAATACTATTAAATATAGGCGTAGCATAACAATTCGATAAACGCTAACTAAGCCTAAATGAATGGTCATTTTTTAGACTCCACTATAACCATCCGATTCCGTGGAAGGCGATTACGCCATCCTCCCTATAGGCCATAGACGTGTTTGAGATACCGGACAACTAAAACAGAAACGGGGAAATACCGGGTGAGACACCCGAGCTAGTCCCAGGGATCGAACTTGAGTGGGTTGCGTGCCTACTGCCACATCCAACCGCAAGCCATGGGCTTGTTCTCACTAACATGACACATTAAAAGTATATACATTTGTTGTTTAAAAAATGCATATGTATATTATAATTTAAACTATAAATATTGTAAGAAATAACTTAAATAAAATGAAATATTAAAGACCACTTAAATAGGTCATGAAAATGGTTCATTGAAAATTTATAAAATAGAAAAATATTGTGGCATGCGAACCTTCGTATAGTAATTTAAAAATCTTTAGATGTTTCATAATAAATATTCATGTCTATTATGAAATGTTCATGCCAGAAAAAATGTTCATGTTTTTCAGAGGTTTCTATATTACTAGAAAAACCAGGTTCCTTGTGATGGAACTTGCCCACGGGTTCAAGTTCTAGAATTGGTATGGGTGCTCTCACTTTTCTAAATTTATTCTAGAATTTAGCAATTTTATTTTTTCATTGGAAAGCGATTTATCCGTTAACGACGAGACGGCCATGGTTACTTCATCAATCTGAAGACATGTCGGCTTACCCTATTAGAGGTGCTCATACAGTTAGGATGTGTTAAAATTCATGCACTAATTAATGCGATGTTCATCACCAACCCTACACCCTTCGAATTTGCACACACTCACGAACGATTGTTATTATCACGTTCTTTCCATGCATGCCCGTCATTTTCCAACTCTTTGTTGTCACCATTGCTTTTTTTATAAAAGGAGGATGACCCCCGGCCTCTGTATCTAGGCGATGCATACGGTCATTTTATTAATTATTCTTACAAGACCTTATAAAGTAATACAACAGTAAGACTAAAGCCGCCGTCTAAGCCACTCTATCCAGTTGATGAAGGGGCGCAGATAGCCTGGGCCTAATACTAAACAGACATCGCAGCCAAACCTAACATCTAAGACCTGAGATCCCATCCAGGATGCCTGCCGGGCATGGGTCTCACCGGTCCGGCGTGCACTCAGAGGCCGCCACCACCAACTTCCACCACTCCATCTTCAGAACTGTACTAATGCATCAACCTTGCTCGGTCCAGCTATCGTCGACGCCACCACGGCGCCCAACGGCACCTCCTCCCTGCGCGCAATCAGCTGAGCATGTCGCGGTCGCCACTGATACACCTCAGCACCATGCTGCCAAGTACCACCAGCCGACACAGCTTGAAGTCTTTGGAAGATCTGTCGTGCGTAGCACCTGCCGACCAGGCATGACAAAGCGTAGCACCTGTCGGTCAGGCATGACTTGACATCTCCACCAAAACTCCGTGCAAGATGAAGCCGCTCCACCTCCAGCCTCTCTGAACGGGACGGGAGCACCCCAGGAAGACACGGCGACGAGTTGGGCACCACAATCACCACGAGAGCCGGACAGCCGACCGCCATGGCGAAGCGACACCACTAAAGAGAACCGCCGCCATCAGGAACGCCAAGAACGCGCTGTAGCTGTCCCACCTCCCCGCGGACCAAAAGCGGCGCCTTCAAGAAGGTGGCGGAGCCGGGCACCACCACCGCCCAACCAAAGTTGTAGGTTTTCACCCGGATGCAGGGGGAGGATGAGGGGGAGGGAGCTGGATCTCGAAGCCGCCTTCAAGAAGGAAACAACGCCTGGGGCGCCGCCGGCGTCGTGGCCTCCGCAGCCGGCCAAGAAATTACTCTGATCCAGAGATCCCACCCCACATCCGCGTAGTCCGCCAATGGATCCGGCCGGATTGACGAGGAGGAAGCAGCAACACGGGGGCGTCGTCTTCAAATCTGGCGAAGGAGAGCAGCAGGGGATCCCTCCACGTGGCGCCCGCAGCCACCGCCAACTCACCGCCCGCACGGCCGAGAAGACGCGGTCCACAACTCTGGCAAGCGCCGCCCGCCGCCCGGACGACGCCGCCCTCACCAGCAGAGGCCACCGCCTCAAACTCTAGGCCCGGGCCGGACGGATCTGGCGGATCCGATCCATGCGCCTGCCCGAGCGCGAGAAGCTCCCCGCCGCCACCTTCCTTGGCTGTGCCTAGGGCCTGCCCGACGCTAGCCTCTGGCAGCGGCGAGGAAAGGAGGAACATGGTAACGACGAGAGGCGGCGGCGCATCGCCCCCGTGTCGCCCAAGATTGTCACCATTGCTGCACTCTTTATATCATCTTTGGTACACAGTTAGGCACCAACCTACACACGCCTCACAGCCGCTTAGACAGGTAACTACAATCGGATGATGTATCTTCTTATATGAAAACGCCTTTAGAAATTCGAGTTTTCCGCAAAAAAAATTTCTTTGAGATCAAGTTAGGTGTGGCATAGCAAAAAACACGACAAGATATCAACAACGTAATGGGGACAGTAACATTAGCTAGAACACAAAAGGTTGAATAAACATGCATACACAGCCCATGGCTCACTTGCCACACAACCTTATCAATCATGTTTCTCTGCCAGTTTTATGTGAGATTTTTTTCATTTTGACTGAATCACTTGAACTAGTTAAAGGAGATGAGGCTTCTGGCCCAACTAGAGAGGACTGTTTTGACTACAGGAGAGGAAGGTCCAGGTAACAGGGGACAATCCCCTAGGTTAAGGTTCCAACAAATATTCAAATACTTTTTCTTTGGATATATAATTCCCTCCTGGGAACACAGGAAACAAAGATATGAACTAGGTAATACAAATGGAAAAGAAATGTTTCCATTTCATAGAAAAGGAAATACTCTCCCCATCAACCTCTCTTGAAATCCTTTGCCTACACCCTCCATCTCTAAATTTGGGAACCACGCCCGCATGCTACCGAGATATATCCAATGTGACCTTCTCCCTAGCTGCTCATGCTCGCCAGAAGTTCGTCGACGACCATTCCTCCTAGGTCGTTGGTAAGACCATCCTTCCATTCTTACAACTCTCACTTGAACACAACACGACTCCCTCCCTCCCTCCCACGGCGCTCCCGCGAGTGCCCGGGGGAAAACCCTAGCACCGCCTCCAGCCCCCCCTCCCTTGAGCCTCCCTCCCCTCGCCGCCGTCTCGACCTACTGGCGGGCAAAGCCCAGCCAGTGCTGGCGGTGGCGGGGCCCTCTCCTTCCCCCTCTCGGTCCCGGCAGACGCGGGCGTCCGGGTCGGGCGATGGCGCAGTGTTCGCTCAGGGCGCGGCGGCGGCGACGCGAGTTGTGGGCGGCGGCGTGAAGGGGCTGCAGCGGAGGTGGTGGGCTCGGACGGCGGCTGTACTTTGGGTTGCAGCGAAGGTGGTGGAGGAGGCGCAGCGGTGGTGGCTGGTGGGCGTGCTGGTCGGGATCCAGTCATCCCACCGGCTGGACGACGACGGCAGGGCAGATGGGCTCCCCGGTGAGCATTCTTGGCGTTCGGTAACTATACTTTGGGCCCCCCTTTCCGGTGGTCGGGTCTGCGTCAATGGCCTTGCGCGGTGCTGCATGAGCCGTTGAGGTGGGGTGGCACAGGGGTGTGTCCGGTGGGGAGGCTGGCTGGAGGGATGGTGGGGCCAACGTGCTTGGGCCCCCGTCACCGGCACAGGGGTGTGCCGGTCCAAATGCATCCACTCCCCCACCTCCCCCTTTTCCTCGGCTGCGTGTTGGTTGTCGCAGCTCCGGCGATGTTCAAGGCAGGATGTATGCTGCGGTTCGTCGGTCGGTGGTGTTCCTTTGGTGCAAAGTTGATCTCTTTGGATGGTCTTGGGGGTGTCTGGATGTTGGGCGACGACCCTGGCGGCGGGAGGCGTGGCGTTCGGGGGCGGAACTTGCGTCTCGGGTGTGGGCGGGCAGCCATGGTTTCACGGGGGACGTGGATGTGGGTGGGTGGCAAAGCAGGGGTGTGTCGGCGGGGTGCGAGCACCAGGGTTCATCACTTGCCCAGCCCTTTTCTGGCTGTCGGTGATGGTGTCCGTGGATGTCGTATTCTTCTTGAAGGCTCTGTCGCGGTGCTCTCATGTAACGCCCCGAGACCGATGTGCCAGGTGTCGTTCAGTTATTCGCTGTTGTTGCGTTGTCATTGCTTGCGTATCATGCATTGCATATCATGTCATCATGTGCATTTCATTTGCATACGTGTTCGTCTCATGCATCCGAGCATTTTCCCCGTTGTCCGTTTTGCATTCCGGCGCTTCGTTCTCCTCCGGTGGTCATTTCTACCTTTCTTTCATGTGTGGGGATTAAACATTTCCGGATTGGACCGAGACTTGCCAAACGGCCTTGGTTTACTACCGGTAGACCGCCTGTCAAGTTTCGTACCATTTGGACTTCGTTTGATACTCCAACGGTTAACCGAGGGACCGAAAAGGCCTCGTGTGTGTTGCAGCCCAACACCCCTCCAATTTGGCCCAAAACCCACCTAACTCTGCTCCATCATCTCGGTCATTCGATCACGATCCCGTGGCCGCAAACCGCACCTCATTTATACTCTCATATCTTCCTCTACCTATAAATATGTGCACCCGTTCTTTTTCGCGGATGAAACCCTAGATCCACTCCTCCACCGCGCATCCGGACGCGTCCTCGCCCCGCCGGACATGTCCACCCCGCCGGACACGTCGCTCCGTCAAATGGGAGGCCGCCACATCATCACCTCCGCCGCGTGCAACCAGTCCCGCGCCGCCACATCATCAGGGGCGCCCACATCGCCGCGCGGGCCGTCAGGCCCATCTCCAGCCCGCTCAGGACCGCGCCGGGCTGCCGGATCCACCCGCGCCTCGCCTGCAACCACCATCCCCGAGCACCTCATCCGCCGCCGTGCCGGACGTCGCCGGAGACTGCACACCTCGCCGGCCGGAGTTCGCCGCCGTTTCGCCTTGGCATCCGTGCCCCCGGAGTAAGCATCGTCGCCCGGCCAGCCCGCAGCGCTGCTCCCTGGTGCCTCCCCATCGCCCCGGCTTCCCTGCTTCCTTGCCGCTGCCCGGGCCGCCGGAATCCGCCGCCAGAGCTTGGAGCTCCGCTCGTCCGTCTCTTCCCCGCATCGCCCTGTTTTTTTCCCTGCATCGAACGAGGAGACCTGCTACCGCGTTGACCCTGTCCTCCACCGCGCTGGCCAGTTGCGTGGCCTGCCAGGCGCGCTAGGCCCAGCTCCCACGCCGGCCCAGCCGCTCCTTTTATTGGCACGCCTCCTCCCCGCTGACCGGGCCAGGCCCAATGTGAGCTCCGCCCAGCCCTTTTGACTGTGCACAGTTGGGCCAGCCACTTTCGGCCCAACTTCTGTTTTTTTATCAGGCAATCTGTCTATTTATCCAGTTTTACCATTTTATAGAAAGGTCCCTAAACTTCATGCATGTAATAACTTAATAACCGTGCATCGGTTTAAATCAAACTTTATATGTAATATGTCTAGAATTTTGTCTAGTTTAATAATATGTCACTTTCATCCATGGTTAAAATGTTTAAAATGCTGTTTGGTTAAATTTGCTGCTATGCCATGTTAAAATGAATTAATTCATAACTAAATAACCGTAACTCCGAATTTAATAATCTTTATATGTAAATGGGGTAGAATTTTGCCTAGTTTAACATGGTGGCATCATCTTGCATGTTTAACAACTCTAAAATATTGTTTAGGGCAGAACAGTACCAAACCTTAAATTATGTACATGAGGAGTTTCCGGATTTGTTGTTTGTTGTTCCGGCCTCATTTAAACTTGCCTAGATAGGTAGTTTTGTTGTGCTTCACCTCTTGCCATGTTAATCAACATTTAATATTGTTGGGGTACATATACGAGATCGAACTAAATAACTTATCGTGGTGTTTCGTCAATATGCAACTCGTTGCATATTGAGCTCCACTTAACTTGTAGGATTGCTTGTGCATTTTGCCATGCCATGCATATTTAAACCGGACATGCATCATACTTGTTTGTGCATCATGCCATGTCTATGTCGTGGTTGTTTACTATGTGTGTGCTTCTTTTCCGGTGTTGCTTCTTCGGGTTGGTTCCGTAAACGTCGTGTTGTGAGGATTCGTTCGACTACGTCCGTTTGTCTTCTTCATGGACTCGTTCTTCTTCCTTGCGGGATTTTAGGCAAGATGATCATACCCTCGAAATCACTACTATCTTTGCTATGCTAGATGCTCGCTCTTTTGCTATGCCAATGCTATGATGCCTACCATTTGCTTGTCAGCCTCCCAATTGCCATGTCAAACCTCTAACTCACCATGTCCTAGCAAACCGTTGATTGGCTATGTTACCGCTTTGCTCAGCCCCTCTTTTAGCGTTGCTAGTTGCAGGTGAAGATTGGAGGCCGTTCCTTGTTGGAACATTTGTTTACTTGTTGGGATATCACTATATATCTTATTTAATTAATGCATCTATATACTTGGTAAAGGGTGGAAGGCTCGGCCTTATGCCTGGTGTTTTGTTCCACTCTTGCCGCCCTAGTTTCCGTCATATCGGTGTTATGTTCCGGATTTTGCGTTCCTTACACGGTTGGGCTATAATGGGAACCCCTTGACAGTTCGCCTTAAGTAAAGCTCTTCCAGCAATGCCCAACATTGGTTTTACCATTTGCACTAACAACCTACCACCTTCCCTTGGGTTTTCGCGAGCCCGAGGGTCATCTTTATTTTAACCCCCCCGGGCCAGTGCTCCTCTGAGTGTTGGTCCCAACTAGAGTCCCGTGCAGCGCCCCCTCGGGGAAACTCGAGGTTTGGTTTTAGTTGTATGGAGAGCTCATTTGAGTGTGCCCTGAGAAAGAGATATGTGCAGCTCCTATCGGGATTTGTCGGCACATTCGGGCGGTGTTGCTGGTTTAGTTTTACCCTGTCGAAATGTCTTGTTGTACCGGGATACCGAGTCTGATCGGAACGTCTCGGGTGGAGGTCTATTTCTTCATTGACCGTGAGAGCTTGTGATGGGCTAAGTTGGGACACCCCTGCAGGGCTTTGAACTTTCGAAAGCCGTGCCCGCGGTTATGGGCAGATGGGAATTTGTTAACGTCCGGTTGTAGAAAACCTGAAGTCGACCTTAATTAAAATGAATCAACCGCGTGTGTAACCGTGATGGTCTCTTTCCGGCGGTGTCCGGGAAGTGAACACGGTTGTTGGAGTTATGCTTGACGTAGGTTGCTATAGGATCACTTCTTGATCATAGTTTCTCGACCGTGCTTTGCCTCCTCTTCTCGCTCTCATTTGCGTATGTTAGCCACCATATATGCTAGTCGCTTGGTGCAGCTCCACCTCATACCTTTTACCTTACCCATAAGCTTAAATAGTCTTGATCGCGAGGGTGCGAGATTGCTGAGTCCCCGTGGCTCACAGATACTTCCAAAACCAGCTTGCAGGTGCCGATGAGTCCGTGCAGATGACGCAACCAAGCTCAGGAGGAGCTCGATGAAGATCTTGTCCTTTGTTTTGTTTCATTCTAGTTGATCAGTAGTGGAGCCCAGTTGGGGTCGATCGGGGACCTTTGTCGCATTTGGGGTTCTTCTTTTATTTTGGTTTCGTAGTCGGACCTTGATTATATCTGTTTGATGTAATGCTTTATTCATGTAATTGTGTGAAGTGGCGATTGTAAGCCAACTATGTATCTCTTTCCCTTATGTATTACATGGGTTGTGTGAAGATTACCTCACTTGCGATATATGCCTTCAATGCGATTATGTCTTTAAGTCGTGCCTCGACATGTGGGAGCTATAGTCGCATCGAGGGTGTTACATCTCACCCCCTGCGTCGCTCCGGGTGGAAACTTGATCTGCAGATCGGACGGTGGCGGCTATCCGTGGTCGTAGCCTTCTGGGAGGCACCGTCTTGGAGTCCTTGCTTCGTCATGGTCCTTCTAACCCCCTCGCCAAGTGGTTCTTCGTAGCTCATATTTTTGTTTGTTTGGTTGTGTCCGAGTGGTTTGATGGTGCTCGGCACCTTTGTATCTAGCTTTGGGTGTGTCCGTTGTGTGCCATGATGGCGTGTGTTTGTTCGGCTCGCTCAGATGTATGTGGTGATGTCTGCTTTATAATATAAAGTAATGAAAACCCTTTTTCGGTAACACAACACGACGTTAATCCATTTCCATCATGCCGACACGAAGTCTTCTTGTGTGTTGGCAAGAATTTACCTCATTAAAACTGTCATCAAACTCTTGCAGTTGCTCGTCAATAACAGAATTAAAATACTTTATTCGGTAATGTTGAAGGTTTGTCTTATTGGTCTTTTGACTTGGCTTGTGCCGATTCACATATTCGTAAATTCGTCCAACATGTCGTAATCGCTACTCCTAATGTCTCAGTCCGTACGTGGTTCGTTCGTTCGCTCGCTCGCTCGCTACTTC
>NC_041386.1:614332605-614365864 GCF_002162155.2 Triticum dicoccoides
TCTACAGTATCGTATGGTGCTGTAGTGTGAATGACATGTGGGGCCAGGTCCCACATGGCAGTGACTGTACAGCACCGTACAGTACTGCAGAGGATCCTAACCCCAAAAAATCAGGTGGTCAAACAAGTTACCAACGCACGATCAGGTCCAAGCAAACCCTAACTCCAGCCCCTTCTCACGCACCCCACAACCCGCCCCTTTACCACCGCTCCTCGGCTTCGGCCCTCCATGCGTCGCGCCGCTGCCCCACCCACCCTGCATGCCCCTCCTCACAACCACGCGGGATTGCACGCCGACCTCCATGCTCATCTAGATGGTCTTGGGACGGACGTCCAGCCTGGACTTGCCGATCTCGATGCGGGATTGCACACGGCCTCTCCCACCGTGAGCAAGCGTGGCTGCACGATGTGGGCATCGGATTGGACGGCCTTGACGTTAATCAGATTCTCCTCCAATTGAGATTGTATGCGCAGCTGCACCTATGACACACTCTTACGCGCGGCTGCATGTACGCCGCCGGCGCAGGTACATGCTTTTCTTGATCTTTTCCGTTCATTGCTAGCTAGCTTTCGACCGGCCGGAAACACATATAGAACAGCCTCGGCTAATCAATTTCCATGGGTTCTTTTGTCTAATACGAAAACGTACCAGTTGTGCCATAAGGGATGACGGAACGCCGGCCTGCACGCAAGCGTTGGACAGACGCACCCAGAGTAGCGGGATGTTGCAGGTTGGCCTCCGAAGACCCGCGGTGCACTACAAGCAGCATTGCAAATTCAGATTGCATTGCAAATTCAGAGTATGGCCTTTGTTTTCTCACTGTCATGGAGATAGATTCCTTTGTGTTCTCCATGTATAAATTGCTAGCTGCATGTATAGGATACATATAAGTACGACGCAAAAAGAATTACCTGGAGTTACGCCACATGTGTAAGAATGTGAACGTTGTAAATATGTTATAATCTATCTGTAGTACCTGACTTCTTCCCGGTGATTTCTGAATAATGTTCATCACTACAGACTAGAACATAATTATATTTTTTTGTAGCTAATAAAGTGGTTTTATAGATGCACTACAAAACATGATGATTATTGTGAAAAGAAACATACGAGTTGCCATAATTTCTGTATGCTCTTATAATTCCACCAGCAATATGAATTACAGCTATACGCAACTTAATCATTCAAGCATTGCTATGTCTTCTGCAAGGTCCTAATCATCCTATTTTTTCATAAAATTAACCACTGCGTTCTTTGTCTATTTTCCTGAACCTACTTTTTTTTTAATAATCTGTGCTGTAGCGCTAATTTATTACTCCCTCTGTCTCATAATTTAAGACGTTTTTTGATACTGCAGTAGTGTCAAAAAACGTCCTATATTATGGGATGGAGGGAGTACATAGGTAAGGTCAGCAAGAGTTGTGAGTTTTGTATATGCTAAACTATATGTTATGTTTTTTTTCTATGAATGCAAAACTATCTCTGGTGTAATAAATATGTCCATGTTATTTTGCGCTAAACAAATTATGTAAACCTAGACTTTGTTTGTATGGGTAAGCTTATAACTTTTTTATGTGCTAATGTCAATATTTCCTTTCATCATGTATCGTGATATGCCAAGCAAACATATTAGAGTATTTGGCTTAATGGTTGTTTATTATTTTTGACATACGAAAGAATTATGCAGTGTAATTATCGTGGGAAAGGCCGGCATGCAATTCCGCTTGGAGGCCGGCAAGTCCAAGCTGCACATCCGTCTCTTGCCCCTCCTCGTCTATAACTCTAAATATATGTGTGTTTAAAAACACACATGTTCTCAAATTTTAAAGTATCCTTCCAGATTTTGACTCGTGAACCAGCAAAGAAAAGTTCAAGCTATGCAGAACACAAAGAAGAGGTCAGTTTCTTCCAAGCAGATAAAGCTGCATATCTACCCTTTTAAGATCTGGGTAAAAAGGTGTTTTCCTTAAATTACATTCGTCATCTCTTTACCATGTAGTATTACCGAGTGTTGCTTCTCAATCCCCCTATCTCTTTACCTACAAGTAATAGTTCAGTAAAAAGAAAACACACAATTCATATCTATGCATGATGTATACTTCAGACATTTTTGCAAACAAAATACAAGAGAGAACAATATATCCATATAACACAATACTTTTCTTAGGGGTATTACAAAGGAGGCATGGGGGAGAGCTCAAGAAAGAAAATAATAACTTTGAATCTGGGATATGCATTCCACTTCTGTTGATATATTCTATTCAAGGTGGGCATAAAATGATTTTTTTATTTCAGATGTTTGGTCTGATGAACTACATTTCCTTATTTAAAGTATATGAAATGCGAGAAAAAAACTTGTAGTTGAACTTGTAATAGAGGGGGAAAATGATTAACCCAACAGATGATGGTTTTTTAGGACATACCTTTTATCCATAGTTACAATGTCAAGCACTTGATTCTTTAAGTTCTCCTCAATTCTCTCTCCATGTTTACAGAATTGTTTGCCTGTGAGAAGAAGATACCGCTTGAGAAGCCTTTACACTAATTGACATCTTGAAGAAAATCCAGATGTAAGAAACAACAACTTCTATTTGGTTCGGTTGATTTTAACTCAGATATAAGAGATGTTCCACATGTTCCAGTCCCCATCATCACATCATTGACTCCCCTAGACTGTGAGAGGGAAAGGGATATCTGAATAAGAACTACTTTTCAGTTACCAAGTTCTGTTCTACTGGTCCCTGTTTTTTTTAAGTTGAGTACATTCAAATTATGGCTTTGAGTATTCAGTTTTGTCCCAAGGTTATTGCTTGCACTAAAACTCTTACTGAAGGAAACTGGCCGCAGAAAACAAAGTGAAATTACAAGTATTTTCAGTTAAAGAATCACTACTCCGATTTTATTGTGTCATATACCTCCAGCTATTTGGCAGGATATTTTGAAGGGGTCCTTATTTCAAACTACATTGAGTGTGCTCTCTTTGTAGCTCTCAATCACTTGCAAGATTTCGGATTAGTAAAGTTCTTTGTACGTTCATTGTGTCATACCATGGATAACAAGCAAAAACTATGGTTTTAGCTAAGGTCGTATAAGTATATAGAGAAAAGTATGTTTTTGGTCCCTCAAGTTCCCACAAAGTATAGACTTAATCCCTTAAGATTTTTGGGTATAAATTTGGTCCCTCAAGTCTCAAAACCGGATAAGTTTGGTCCTAAACCAGATTTTGAGCACGTTGACCGGGTTTGACAGCCACAAAACCGTCCGATGAACAGTAAATTAAAAAAACTACAAAAAAATCTGAAATTTTTTGGGATCCAATATGCTTACATGCGCAAGGTGCGACCAACTTTTCGTGCTCTTTTGACACTCGAGGAGCTCAAAAAGTTTCTGAATTCTTTTTTGATTTTTTTGAATTACTATTCATCAAGCATGTATTTTTTGTTTTTTCCCACGAGCTCCTCGAGAGCCAAAAGAGCACAAAATTTTGTTCGCATCTTGCGCATGTAAGCATATTCGACCCAAAAAGTTTCAGATTTTTTTGAATGTTTTTATTTTTTTTTCGAATTTACTGTTCACCATGCGGTTTTGTGGCGGTCAAAACCGGTCAACGTGCTCAAAATCTGGTTTAGGACCAAACTTATCCGGTTTTGAGACTTGAGGGACCAAATGTATATCAAAAAATCTTGAGGGACCAAGTCTATACTTTGTGGGAAGTTGAGGGACAAAAAACATACTTTTCTCAAGTATATAACATCATAGATAAGTGGTCTGTGATGGGATCTTGATTCTTCAATGATATAAGAGATATAAGAGAATGAGTGAAGCTATATCAGGTCTCTGAATCTGCAAAAATGGAGGACTTCATTCGTTACCTCAAGGATATATTGAGATCACTATTGAAGATATATCACGTAATCTAAAGATGGTGTACGTTCAAAGTAGATAGGGTGCTGAGCAGAGGATGGCCCCGTGATGAAGTCTGCTCCTTTTGCGACAAAATCATTGAAAGTGCTGCCTGCCTCACCCTTTCTCCTTTTGCGAGCTCGATTCTACCAACCTGGAGATTATGAGAATATAAGGTTAGAAATCAAACATCAAGAAATGATGGACGTAAGCTGTGGTCATGGCCAATTCCAAAGATACCTAGCACCTAGCCACAAATTCTATGTATGTTGCCTCGCACTTATGGAAGGAAAGAACCGTATGATGTTTGAGGGAAAATATGCTAATGCCATGGTGGTATCCGAGTTGATGAACGAAGATATCTACCTCCTGAACAACGTGACGAAATTTAATTTTTTTGTCAGCTGAACACTGTACTTGATAACGATGCCGACGAGCTTTCCCATCGTGTACGCGGCGAGCTTGTCCATCATGTACGCCTCGTCTCATGCTCGTGCACCGCTGCCTCTCCACCGCGCTGCCCTCCAGTCTCACCGCGAGCTCCTTCGACCTCGTCCGCATGCAGGAATGCGCGGCTACTGCCTCCTCCGCCAGCTCATCCGGCCTCGTCCCCATGCGGAAGACACTGGTTGCTGCCTCCACTTCCAGGGGGCGCCCTATTCCCTTCTATCAGCCTCGCCTCCTCCCTGCTTCGCCGGCCTCGTCCCCAAGTGGAAGACGCAACCTGTTGTCTCCTCCGTCCGCGCGTCGTCATTCGCCATGGCCGACATCTGAGGGTAAGGGAGGTCGGCCTGGAGATCTCATCCTATGGAAAAGGTAGCGGGCAGCCGGAGCTCGCTGGATCGGATCTAGCGAGGGGCGGTGGGAGGAGGAAGAGTCTGGAGAGGTCGAGACAGAGCTGAGTGAGGTAGTAGCAGACTAGCTAGCAGCTAGCTGGTTTTTTTTTCTGAGGTAAGTAGCAGCACTGGTTCGGTGTTCCTGAAGTCATTTCGAGTAAATAGCATAAAACTACTACTTTATAGGCTAGGGTTTCAAAAAACTACCGGTTTTTAATTTTTCTCAGATAACTACCAAATGAGCGGTCGGCTGTTTTAAAAACCCTAATCATAGAGTGCTTTAAAATTGATCGCGATTGTGACAGTTGGGACCCGCATGTAAGAAAACCGTTAGTTTGACCGTTACCTTACATGTGAGGTCCGCATGTCAGTGTCCCTTTGTCATATCCTAATATAAAAATATGTTCTTTTACACATTTATAGACAACCCTTGTAAGTTCTCAGAAAAAAGCAATCGGGTCCCTGGATGTTTTTAGAAAAAGCAATCGGGTCCTTGGATGTTTTCAAAAAAGCAATCGGGCCCTTAAGGATAACTCGCCCACAGACGACGCCGGTAGCTCGCCGGCAAGGCGAAACGAGGCCGCTCGGCCGCCGCGTTCCTCGGCACGAGCCGGGCGACAGACATGGCTGGGTTCCCCGCCGACCGCTGCCGCTGCTCCTGGCCATGGCGCGCAGTGGCCCGTGCTCCTTGGCGCGGCGGTTGAGCCCCCGACCATGGCGCGGCGACTGAGCCCTGGGCCATGGCGCGGCTGGTGCCGCCCCGTGCTCCTTGCCCCAGCTGGTGGCGGCCCATTCTCCTTCGCGCAGTTGGCGGCGACCCTTGCTCCTGGGCACCGCGGGCGCGCTCCTGGCCATGGCGCACGGATGGCAGCGACCCATGCTCTCCTGCGCTGCAGCTGCTCCTCCGCGCGGCCTTCGTTCCCGCCGTCGTCCTTGTCTTAGCGCGAGACGGATGGTGGAGGTGGCCGTTGGCGAGTGGGGGTAGTTGGGCAGGGGGAGGAAGAAGAAAGAGCCAGAGGAGTGAAAAGAAGATAGAGGAAGAAGAGACAACTTACATGTGGGTCCCACATGTAAGGTAACAGTCAAACAAAACGGTCAAACAAACGGAGTGTATAGGGGTGGGCCCGACCTGTCATAAAACAGTTTAAATCGCTAGCAACGAATGTTTTGGGTTTTTTGAAACAGCCGACCGCTCGCCTGGTAGTTATCTGAGAAAAAAAATAAAAACTTGTAGTTTTTTGGAACCTTAGCCTGTAAAATAATAGTTTTATGCTATTTATTCAGTCATTTCCTTTACTTGTCTACTGTGGACGCTTCGGTGCATGATCGGCCGAGAGAGAAAAAAAGCAGAAAAACCCTCAAACTAGAGCCTCTTTCGTTGAAAACAGACAATACTTAATTTTTATTTTTTATATTATATCGTATTTCATCATCTTATTTAGCTTAAAATTAGCTAGATGTTGTTACAAGCTGAGTACAAGCCATTTTCTATTACTCGACTTTGAACTTCACTTTGTTTGAGCTCGCTTGAATTTAAGTTTAAGTTGAGCTAGACCAACTCGTTTGAACTCGACTCGTTTGAGACCCTAACTGGAGGACTGAAAATTCACCCATTTGACAATAACACACGTATAATTGTCCTTTTTTATGTGTCTTACATTTGGCAATATTTTACAATTTATTTCTATATGTCTCACATTTGCTAGACATTCATAATGAACTCACTTAACCCTAAGACGTGGTTTTTGAGTTCGAGAACTCACCGACATACATACACTTTAAACAAATTGCATTTTCATTACGTGCAGAATGTCAAAAAAATATGCTATCCTTTCAATACACATTGTGTTTGCATATGGGACGTCGAGAAAGTGCTACCTCCTTTTCAGGTCCTGCATGTATCTCTAGGGTCGGTAATTTTACTACTGTAATATGGATTATACATGAAAAAAGTTGTACCATTGAAAATAGGACATTTGAAGTTTCTGATGGTATAAGTTTTGTAAAATATAACTTGCATTATGTTGAAAAAATAGCATCGATCTAGGGATACGTGTGGGCCTAATAAATCGGAAAGGGGTAGTATTAGAATGACAGGTATTCATAGCAATAAAATTATAAGTCGCATGTAACGTACACATGTTGAATTATAGTTTATTTGATCGACACTTTTTCTATATATAATTTTATCAGCCCGTGGTAACGCACGGGCGTCCTACTAGTCTAACCTTAAATTTGGAGCTAAAATTGTTGCCGCTGGGTGCAGTGACCGAAGAACGCGAATTGACGAGAGGTGAGATGCGAAGTGGAAAACGAACAAACGACTACTCACAAGGCGTGCGGCTGCGTGCGTGTGTATACGCATATACAACAAAGCCCTCTCCTGACTGGTATGTGGGCTTGCCCCCGGGCCGGTACATGTGCTTGGCCCATCGGGGGACCATTGAGCGCTGCAGAATACAAGTATCAGGGAGAAGGCAACGTTTACTCATTCAGTGGATCACGGCACGAACCGGCGGCGGCTCTCTTCCCTTCCTCCTTCTTTTCCCCAATTCTTATATCCAGAGATTGTAATTCCTATTTGCTACTCGAAATTGTGTGCAAGAGAGAAATTGTTAGGTTGCTAACAAAAACGTGAGTACAGAGTATGTTTTTTTCTTTTAGGGTGAGTACAAAGTAAGTGACTAATCACAGCTTAGGCCTGGCTGGCTGCCCGCGTGGGCTTTTACCCTTGGCTTAGCTGTTTGCATTGACACCTCACGTCATTTGATGGGGTCAGTCAGGATTTTTTACTGGGTTCAGGTCAGGCACGCGCACCCACGAAGCAAGTTTGTTGGGTTCAAGTGAACCCAACAACTATACGTTGGCTCCACCGCTGCAGACACGCCGGCAAGCCTCGGGTGCACTGCTGCGTAGCACCCATGTATGCGGCCTTTTGCCATGTAGGCGGGGCGGCGGGCAACAAGTTGCAGTGTTTGGTAAGGCTAGTCATAGTGGGAGTAACATATCGCACTTCGACAAATTTTTGCTTAGGCTGGTCACAATGGACAAAAACATAAGCTAGTAACTTACACATTTTTCTAGACTATGTTACTACCTCCATAGTGGGTAGGAACATCTATGTAGTGTCATGCAACGATGTATTTATTAGATTATAGACTCATTGTTTCTTGGAGTGTGTGATGTTCCGATAACTTAGCTAGTTACCATAAGCACCTCTCTCTTCATTAAATATGTGCCACATAAGCAAAGTTGTATTGGAGTGTGTGATGTTACTCCTAAGTTCCTTCCCATTGTGACCAGCCTTAGACTAGTCACAATGGGAGTAACTTAACTAGTAACATCACACGTTTCAATACAAGATTGCTTATGTGGCAGCTAATTAATAAGGAGAGAGGAGTTTGTGGTAACTTAGCTAGTTACTGTAACATCACACATTTCAATGCATAATGAGTCTATAGCCTAATAAATGAACTCTTTCATGATATCACTTATATGTTACTACTCTATGTTACTCCCCACTGTGAGCAGTCTTATGTGGTATGTAGTTAATGAGAAGTGGTAACATAATATGTTACTGTAATATAGCGCTTTCCAAAACAAGATGAGTCTACACGTTAATTAATGAAGTCCTCTATGACACTACTACTATATTACTTTGCACTATGAAGATAGTAACTTAAACTAGTGTCATATGCATGACACTAGTATAAGTTACTTCCCACTATGACCAGCCTAACCGGCAGCGGCATTTTGGTCGATGGAGAGAGAGAGAGAGAGAGAGAGAGAGAGAGAGAGAGAGAGAGAGAGAGAGAGAGAGAGAGAGAGAGCTCCATCCAACGGCAGCCGAGCGATCCCTTGCGGCGGCCGTCGCCCATTGAGACCAATCGTTCTCTCTCTGTCCAGACCAAACCAATCTTACACCTCCTTTGGTTTGGAGGAATTTTGTAGGATTTTCATAGGATAGGATTTTTATAGGAAAAATTCCTTCAGAGCTCTTTGGTTTGTAGGAATGAAATCCTATTCCTATGGAGGAATTCTTCCTATCCTCCACATTTCATAGGAAAATAAACATTAGCCTAGACTCAATGGAAAAAATCCCATGGTGTGAATCAAAGGGCATCTCTTTTTCTATTTCTATGCATAGGATTTGAGATGCATGTCATCTCATTTCCTATGACTTTTCTATTCCTATGATTTTTCAATCCTATGAACCAAAGGAGGCCTTAGTTTGAATCCAAACTATTCGCAGGTCTACCTTTCCGTCGCGTCATCAAGGGCTGGGCTTTCCGCCGCCGTTTCTTCCCTCCTCGGCTTCATGAACGCGGCCAGATTCTACGGACGTGAATTTTTAAAGCTCGGGTTTCTGGACACCCCTTATCCTAGACAACTAACTTGATACATCAGATTTTCTTTTTTTTTGTTTCTTGAAAATAGAACAACATATGAACTTCATACTTTGCAAGACACCAAAACATTCTAACTAGAATGTGGGGAAAAACTTTCAGATTTTTTTGTCAAACATAAATATACAAAATTATATTTTAGTATTAAAAAATGTACTTTTTAGTATTTATATTGCACGAAAAATTCTGAAAGTTTTTTCCCACATTCTAGTAAGAATGTTTTGTTGAGTTGCCAAGTTTGAAGTTCATATATTGCTCTATATGGGAGAAACAAAAAAGACAAATGTACTCGCATGAATCGTGATGCAAAAATAAGTGGCTAGATAAAGGGTGTCCCAAAGCCTATGCTCTACAACATGTTTACGCAGATTCTACCCCGCCGAGGCGCCGCACCCCTCCGCCCCGCTCACCGCCAACGCCACGGACTTCTCCTTCCTCCCGGCCGTCGTTTCTTCATCCTCCCAGCCGAGCGTCCAGGACGGCAAGGAAGGTCCCCGCTGGCACCCCCACAACATCCGCAACAGTCGCGTCCTCGTCGATTGGATCTCCCTCCACCCCCGCGGCACCTACATGAACATCCTCATGGACCACACGGATATCTCTGAAAAAAGAAGGGACTACATGTTGAGGAGGCTCATTCGCCATGACGATGGTGCCCGCCTTGCGTGGGCCAAACAGGAGCGCTGCAACGCCGCGAGATTCCACCGCGCCGTCTGTGATCCCTTGTCCGGCATATATGTGATTCTTCCAACCATACCTGAGAATTCGAGCGCGTGCTTGCTCCCGCCACCAGCGACGACGGCGAGGAAGAGCCCTTCAACTTCAAGGTGATATGCATAGCCAGATGGGCGACGAAGCTCATGTTCTTTGTCTTCCCGTCCACAACTATGCAATGGTGCATTCTCGAGTCTCCGCTCTCCCCCTCATCGAGGGAAATGTCCTGTTTTGCCAGAGCCTTGTAAATGGAGTGACCATTTGATGGTGCTGGACACACGAACCTTGATCTTCTCCACCGTCGACCTTCTCACCGGCTACCATGAAGAGCTGAGCCATCTGAGCTTTGGTCTTTGCCGTCTGAATGCAGTTGTTGCGGGTAGAGAATCTCTTGTCCGTCCACATGGTTCCTTTGCTCTCTACCATACCTCCGTTTGCATATATTACGTACTACTCCATCCGTTTCTAAATATATAAATCTTTCTTAGATATTTCAATAAAAACTACATACGGATGTATATAGACATATTTTAGAGTGTAGATTCACTCATTTTACTCCGTTTGTAGTCTGTGTTGGAATATCTAAAAAGGCTTATATTTAAAACGGAGGGAGTAGTTTCGAAAGCTAATATTTATAGCTCCATATCTTGGCAGAGAAAATGGCTTTCACACTTGCTCTTCATATGTAATCTTCTTTGCACCTGTACGTCATCCACTCAATTGAATGAAATTATTCAAAATAAGAACCTCTAAGTTGATGTTGATGGCCCCGAGCCTTCTATTTACGAGCACTCCTTATTTACCATGATATGTAATATGTTTTCAAAAACAGATAGAGTTCGCTTGTTACGTCCTGCTACGATTTTGTGTATATTGCCTCCAAGCTGCAATGTACTATAGCAGCTTGCGTAACTTTGTTCTTAAGCTATATTAGAGTACTCTGCTAATTAGCACATGCCTCCTTCCTAAGAAACTGACATAGGAAGGATTCCTGTTGCATCAACTGCAGTTGCTTCCAATTTCTAACCAAATACATGTATGCAGATCTGGTCTTGCTTGGGTGATACACCTGGAGTTGGATGGCGAATGTTCAAGATTGTGCTCATGTAGTTTACTATTTGCTTGGGCCATACACCTGATGTATTTGTTTCGTACGGTCTGTAACATATATCATGGAATGAACGCTGAATGTATGTGGTTCCTGTGACATGTATTTGTGGAATGATAAACATCAAAACTATCTGTTTTGCACGGTTCAACTTCCCTGGAAGAGCTACCAAGGAGATCGTTTTGTTTATCTGTAACAATCAGATAATTGTTTGACAGTGCAGAGCATGAGATTGTCTATCTTGACCGGAGTGAATTGCAAAAAACATCGACACTTCAGGTAAGGTTCGCAGGAACCACACATCTACGTAATTGTGCCAAAAAGCACTATTTTTTTTCATATTGTTTTTGCAAAAAACACTAGTTGCTCGCCTTGGACCGTTTTAAGTGCGTTTATGACATGGGGCCCCCGCATTCGTCGACATGGCAGCACTGTTTAGACGGCAGAGCCATTAGACGGCGTTACACGGCGCACGTGCACCGGTTCAAGCCGCTCGGATCAAACACCCCCGAAGCGGTGCAGGCCCACCCCCAGCCCTCATTCTCTCTCGGCCTTCTCCCTCTCTCTGCTCCCGCTCGTTCGCCGCTGTTGCCCCCTCCCACATCTCTGACCGCCGTCGCCGCCGCGTTGCCATGGTGTCCTGGTCTGATGACGACAGCAGCGAGAACTCTCACCAGTATGCTGACTCAGCTTCAGACGAGGGCATCATCAAGGTGAGTTGCTTGAGCTCGAGCTAGGGTTAGGGTTTGGATTTGAGGATTTTTCTGTTGAGCTTGATCTGAAGTTTTGTTACAAATGGTTGGCTTTCCTTTGCACCTGCAGATCCCTGATACCATGGGTGACTCCAATTTTGAGGGCACTGAAACTGACGTTTTGTGCAATGAACACTCCCTGCCAGCAGAGAGGCATGTTGCTTTCGGCCAGGGCATCCATACTGGCAGGAGGTTCCTTCCTTGTGCTGTGAAGGTATGTGCCAAATTTGTGCTAATTTGGTCATTGTTTAGTACTGATTTTATAGTTAGCAGATCTGGTGTGTTAGTTAGGTTGTTTAAATATGTGGTCTCAATGCTTACTTGCTCAGTTAGGTCATTGTTTATATGTGAGCATGTGCACAGTGTTGTCAGTAGATCTGGCCTGTTAGTTAGGTTGTTAATTAGTTATGTATTTTCTGTGATAGTGGTGGGTTAGTGAGGTCATTTTTTATATGTCAGTATGTGCATAGGGTTGGGAGCACTGATTGAGACTTGTTACTTTATAGCATGTGGATTAGCGAGGACTGTAATTGTTTAACTCATTGTGTCATATAGCTCATATCTATTTGTTCAACACTAATATTACATGAGAGAAGAAACTGTGGGCTAGTTGAATGGGTTGATCCACTACGTACAATGGAGAATGCATTGACCAAGTTGTGGAATGAGTATGAAGAGTGCAAGAGGAGCAAGATTGAGGACAATCTGACAAGCTCATTTGTTGTTCACAATCTGACACAACAGAAGATCAAGCTGCAGGCAAGTTATGATAGGTTGGTTGAAGACGTCAACGACATCTTGGATGCCCAAGAGCAGAGGGCTCAGATACAGAGAGGTCAGATGCAGAAGAAACCTGATGAGAGCAAGCTGCAGGAGAAGTATGACATGCTTAAGAACCTGACAGTTGCTCAAGCCAATGTCATTAGGAACATGAAGTTGAAGCTTGCTGAAGAGAAGATGAAGTTGCAGGCCCGCATTAATGAGCTTGAGAAGGTTGTGGAGCAGACCAAGGTGAAGCTGAATGGGATCAAGGCCATCTTAGATGAATGAGCAGTATAATGTAATATGCTGCTTTTTAGTACCACCAGCATGGTTATGGGATGATGAGTAGTATCATTATGGTTATGTAATGAGTACTATTAGATGAATGATCTAGTAATATCTGAATTATGGTTATGTAATGCACCTATTTAGCATTAAGCACTATCGTGTAATATGGTACTTATTAGTTATGGTTATGTATGGATCTTCCAGTTATGCTGAATTTGATGCTGTTAGTTGGTTTTATCGATGCCGAGAGACCCTAGACTCACTTGAGTGGTTTTGTCAATGCCGAGAGACCCTAGAATCAATTGGGTGGTTTTGTCGATGCCGAGAGACCCTAGAATCGCTTGGTGGTTTTGTCGACGCCGAGGGAACCTAGAATCACTTTGGTGGGTTTTTCGACGCCGAGAGACCCTAGAATCACTTGGGTGGTTTTGTCGACGCTGAGGGACCCTAGAATCACTTTGGTGGGTTTTTTGACGTCGAGGGACCCTAGAATCACTTTGGTGGGTTTTTCGACGTTGCACTACTAGGGAAAACCTTATACACAGAATCTTAGCAGCAGCGTGGCATAAAAAGAGGTGCTGCTGCTAATTAGGAGCAGCGCAGCTAAGGAAAGCTCGCTACTGGTGCAAACTTAGCAGTAGCGCGTGATGCTTAAACCGCGCTGCTACAAAAATCCACCGACAGTACACAACGACCTAAGTTTACCAGTAGCGCGGCGTCAGGAAGCACGCTGCTGCTAACGCCATAGTAGTAGCGCGCTTTTTTGTCACGTCGCTGCTGCTAATTTTGAAATTGTGCACACGGTTGGCCCGTTTGGCAGTAGCGCGTGATAGAAAAGCGCGCTGCTGCTACGCTCTTAGCAGCAGCGCGCTTTTGCTCCCGCGCTACTACTAAGACGCAACACCCACCACCTTTTTCCACCTCCCCCTCCCCATCTCCTCTCCTCCCCTTTCCCTACCTCCCACATCCTCCCTCTCTCACTCTACTAGCCTCAAAGGATCCAGGATATCCAACATACGCGGCTCGTGTGCCTGAGGGGAAGTGCTACGTCGAGACACGGCCCGCGGAGGTGTTCTTCCTGCGGTTTGACCATATCTTTGAGATGTTTCTGACAAGGCGGCTCGATTTTACAATCGTCCGCCTTTTTGCGCTACATATGAGCTCCGTCATGAAGAGTGAAGAAGTCTCGCAAATCTGTGTGGCGGATCCGTACTACATGCACGAGTCTTTCTTGAGTCTCGGCGACTTTCAACGTGAAACTGCTAGGGACTACCTCCAAAACTTCATGGTACAGAATAAGGACCGGGAAATTGTCCTCGTGCCTTATCATCCAAAGTAAGTCAGTTCCGAACAACCCTTTCATACATTTCAATCATTCCTTCTCTCTCTATGGGGAATAATTTGAGGTGTCTTTTCCCCGCAGCAACGGGCGCGCCGTCCTTATCATTCTTTACCCGCAAGTCTCCCACGCCGTGTATTTTGACCCTTCCAGAGACTATGAGAAAAAAGACTACACCCACATAATGAATATTCTAGATGATGCTCTCAAAGGCTTCAGCTTTAGAGGTGGCCACATGCAGATCAGGAAACAAAGGAACAAGAAGATGGGTTTCGCGCATAAAACTAACTTCTCCTGCATCCATGCCCCAAAATCAAGCAAGAAGGATGGATTCTACATCGTCCATCTCATGATTCAGTTTAACACGGATCACCAAAAGCTTCGCATGAGAAGCAGAAATGATGATCATATCCACAAGTGGCTAGAATCTCATGGAGAAGCGGATTATAAACTTAGAGATGACTTCTTTCGCATCCAAAGCGACATTGCGACGATCATCATGAAAGAAGTCGTCGATGAGAAGGGGATGTTCCACCACGGCCCTATATCACGAGCTGACGTCCGAACTCGCATAGGCATGCAACGTCTAGACCTCACGCCGTTCAAGAAGCTAGGGTCCATCCTCGATGATATGGAAGGATGGAACTTCTAGTGATTTATGATGCCGATGATGATGATATGTGTCGGTTGAACTTGTATACTATTTGTAGCGATGAAACTTTGTGATGTCCACGATCCCTGCCGAACTTGCGTAACGCTACTTTGTTAGTTTGCGTACGATGACGTGCGTACCTATAGTTAATTAATTTGCGTACTGTATGTTGCATCTAGTTGCTAACCCTTTCTTTTTCGGTGTTGCTCTAGTATATTTTGTTGCATATATATGATTGTACATCCTCTTCATGAACATGCATCTCTAACAGGTACCTAGTTTCTTGATGGCGAGATGGAACTGCTATGTCGTGTACAAAGGGAAGGTTCCGGGGGTGTACAACGAGTGGCATGAGTGTCAGGCGCAAGTGAATGGGTTCTCGGGCGCCAGCCATAAAGGCTTCAAAAGCAGACAAGAAGGAGAAGCTAGTTACTTGAGGTTCACGCTAGCGCGAGAGAGGACTCGTAACCGCCACCTCATGTACTGCATAGTTCCGCTCTCACTCAGAGTGATAGATCTTCTCGCGTATACCTTTGTTTAGATGGATGACATTCTAGTTGCAAGTATTCGAGACTTGCATGTATCGCTATTTTCGAGATGATGACAAGATACCACGTTGGATGATGATTATGATGAGACTATTTGTATGTATATGCTATGATTACATTTCTGGTCTCGTAGACATTTGTATGTGTATCATGATGACATTTGTATGTGCTAAAGATTTTTCTATAAAGCCTGTTCAAATACAAAACAAATATGCCAAAAAACTACTAAAATTAGCAATAGTGAGTGGAGAAAAGGTAGTAGCAGCGCGGTAGTAGCAGTAGCGCGTACAGGAGAAGCACGCTATAGCTATTAGCAGCAGTGAGCTTCCACTAAGAGCGCTGCTGCTACACTTGTGTAGCAGTAGCGCTGGTGAGCACGCGCTACTGCTACGTGTTAGCTGTAGCGCCTTATTAGTAGCACCGGTCCCCGCGCTACTGATAGACCTAAAACCCGCGCTGCTGCTAGCCTTTTCCCTAGTAGTGTTGAGGGACCCTAGAATCATAGTAAGCATCATCATCACCATGTAGCATAATAAACAACCAGAATCACCAGCATCACAACCAACAAACTCAACATCTAGTCCATCCAAAGGCAACATTTAACATAAACATCCAAGACAGCCAACATTGTCAGATTCTCACATCCATCCAAGGCAACATTTACGATAAACATCCAAGACATTTAACATAGGTTCTCACAGCCAACAAAGGCATCATAGGTTCAAAGTCAACAAAGGCATCGTCTAGTTCAATGCCAACAAAGGCAACATGTAGTTCAAAGCCAACATAGGCATAATCTAGTTCAAAGCCAACAATGGCATAATCTAGTTCAAAGCCAACAATGGCATCATAGGTTCTCACAGCCAACACAAAGGCATCACAAGCCAACAAAGACAAAGGCAACTAGTTACGAAAAGCATAGAAGTACTCTTTCAACTTGTATGAAACAGTCCTTTTTCTTCCACTCTGTCTTGGAGCTTGAAAAGTTGACCTATTTCCTGCAGCAGAGGTAGAGGCTGTACCAGTAGTGGTAGATTTCTTCCTGGGAGACCTCCTTGGAGGAGCAGCAGGTGTAGTGGTAGCAGGTGTAGCTTTCTTCCTGGGAGACCTCCTTGGAGGAGCAGAAGGTGTAGTGGCAGCAGGTGTAGGAGCAGTAGTTGATGGAGATGGCCTCTTCCTTGGTGGTGCAGCATTAGATGAAGATGACCTCTTCCTTGGTGGTGCAACACTTGTAGATGCATTTGTTGTTGAAGTAGAAGCATGTGACCTATTTGTCTGCATTTCAAAAACAATTAAGGATTGTGAGTTACAATGGAGACAAAATAAAGAGAATTGAGGTGCTACACTAACTAACATGATGCTGGTTTATTCTCATAGCAAGAGCTGGCTTGAGGGGCTTGGAGCAAATATTGTATCTATGCCCTACAAGTTTGCAGTTGTTGCAAGTAATAGATGCCATCCTAGATGTATCTCTTGGTGCTGGCTTCTCAAATTGGGTTTTCCTCCTTTTTGTTTGTTGCTCCCCAACCTTGTCTTTGAATACTATAGGCTCTATGTGTTGAGTTCTTGTCCTTGGCCACAGGTTTGGACCAGGCACAGGAAATATGATATGTGCAAATGCTTTTTATGTTGGAAATATGCCCTAGAGGCAATAATAAAAGTATTATTATTATATTTCTTTGTTCATGATAATTGTCTTTATTCATGCTATAACTGTATTATCCGGAAATCGTAATACACGTGTGAATACATAGACCATAATATGTCCCTAGTAAGCCTCTAGTTGACTAGCTCGTTGATCAACAGATAGTCATGGTTTCCTGGCTATGGACATTGGATGTCATTGATAACGGGATCACATCATTAGGAGAATGATGTGATGGACAAGACCCAATCCTAAGCATAGCACAAAGATCGTGTAGTTCGTTTGCTAGAGCTTTTCCAATGTCAAGTATCTTTTCCTTTGACCATGAGATCGTGTAACTCCCGGATTCCGTAGGAGTGCTTTGGGTGTATCAAACGTCACAACGTAACTGGGTGACTATAAAGGTGCATTATAGGTATCTCCGAAAGTGTCTGTTGGGTTGACACGGATCGAGACTGGGATTTGTCACTCCATATAACGGAGAGGTATCACTGGGCCCACTCGGTAATGCATCATCATAATGAGCTCAAAGTGACCAAGTGTCTGGTCACGGGATCATGCATTACGGTACGAGTAAAGTGACTTGCCGGTAACGAGACTGAACAAGGTATTGGGATACCGACGATCGAGTCTCGGGCAAGTAACATACCGATTGACAAAGGGAATTGTATACGGGGTTGATTAATCCTCGACATCGTGGTTCATCCGATGAGATCATCGTGGAGCATGTGGGAGCCATCATGGGTATCCAGATCCCGCTGTTGGTTATTGACCGGAGAGTCGTCTCGGTCATGTCTGCTTGTCTCCCGAACCCGTAGGGTCTACACACTTAAGGTTCGGTGACGCTAGGGTTATGAAGATATGTATATGCAGAAACCCGAATGTTGTTCGGAGTCCCGGATGAGATCCCGGACGTCACGAGGAGTTCCGGAATGGTCCGGAGGTAAAGAATTATATATAGGAAGTGCTGTTTCGGCCATCGGGACAAGTTTCGGGGTTATCGGTATTGTACCGGGACCACCGGAGGAGTCCCGTGGGCCCACCGGGTGGGGCCACCTGTCCCGGGGGGCCACATGGGCTGTAAGGGATGCGCCTTGGCCTATATGGGCCAAGGGCACCAGCCCCTATAGGCCCATGCGCCTAGGGTTTCCACCAAGGAGGAGTCCAAGTGGTGGAAGGCACCCCGAGGTGCCTTGGGGGGGAGGGAAACCTCCCCTTGGCAGCCGCACCTAGGAGATTGGATCTCCTAGGCTGCGCACCACCCCCCCTTGGTCCTCCTATATATAGTTGAGGAGAGGGAGGACTTCATAACACAGCCTTTGGTGCTTCCTCTCTCCCCGTTACGTCTCTCTCTCGTAGTATAGGCGAAGCCCTGCTACTGTGACGCCCTGCATCCACCACCACGCCGTCGTGTTGCTGGATCTTCATCAACCTCTCTTCCCCCCTTGCTGGATCAAGAAAGGAGGAGACGTCATCTGTTCTGTACGTGTGTTGAACGCAGAGGCACCGTCCGTTCGGTGCTAAGATCATCGGTGATTTGAATCACGTCGTGTTCGACTACATCATCCCCGTTCTTTGAACGCTTCCGCTCGCGATCTACAAGGTACGTAGATGCATCTAATCACTCGTTGCTAGATGAACTCCTAGATGGATCTTGGTGAAACCGTAGGAAAATTTTGTTTTCTGCAACGTTCCCCAACAGTGGCATCATGAGCTAGGTCTATGCGTAGTTCTCTTGCACGAGCAGAAGACAAAGTAGTTGTGAGCGTTGATTTTGTTCAATATGCTTGCCGTTACTAGTCTTATCTTGATTCGGCGGCATCGTGGGATGAAGCGGCCCGGACCGACCTTACACGTACTCTTACGTGAGACAGGTTCCACCGACTGACATGCACTAGTTGCATAAGGTGGCTAGCGGGTGTCTGTCTCTCCTACTTTAGTCGGATCGGATTCGATGAAAAGGGTCCTTATGAAGGGTAAATAGAAATTGGCATATCACGTTGTGGTCATTGCGTAGGTAAGAAACGTTCTTGCTAGAAACCCATAGCAGCCACGTAAAACATGCAAACAACAATTAGAGGACGTCTAACTTGTTTTTGGAGGGTATGCTATGTGATGTGATATGGCCAAAAGGATGTGATGAATGATATATGTGATGTATGAGATTGATCATGTTCTTGTACAAGGAATCACGACTTACATGTCGATGAGTATGACGATCTACAAGGATGATCATGGAGCCCCAAGATGGAGATCAAAGGAGCTATGTGATATTGGCCATATCATGTCACTATTATTATTTGATTACATGTGATGTTTATCATGTTTTGCATCTTGTTTACTTAAAACGACGGTAGTAAATAAGATGATCCCTTACAACAATTTCAAGAAGTGTTCTCCCATGATTGTGCACCGTTGCTACAGTTCGTCGCTTTGAAGCACCACGTGTTAATCGAGTGTGATAGATCCTTTCGTTCACATACAACGGGTGTAAGAAGTTTTACACATGCAAAAACACTTAGGGTTAACTTGACGAGCCTAGCATGTGAAGACATGGCCTCGGAACACAGAGACCGAAAGGTCGAACACGAGTCGTATGGAAGATACGATCAACATGAAGATGTTCACCGACGATGACTAGTCCGTCTCACGTGTTAATCGGACACGGCTTAGTTGACTTGGATCGTGTAACACTTAGATGACTAGAGGGATGTCTAATCTGAGTGGGAGTTCATTAATAATTTGATTAGATGAACTTAATTATCATGAACTTAGTCTAAAATCTTTACAATATGTCCTGTAGATCAGATGGCCAACGTTGTATTCAATTTCAACGCGTTCCTAGAGAAAACCAAGCTGAAAGACGATGGCAGCAACTATACGGACTGGGTCCGGAACCTGAGGATCATCCTCATAGCTGCCAAGAAAGATTATGTCCTACAAGCACCGCTAGGTGATCCACCCGTCCCACAGAACCAAGATGCTATGAACGCTTGGCAGACACGTTCTGATGACTACTCCCTCGTTCAGTGTGGCATGCTTTACAGCTTAGAGCCGGGGCTCCAAAAGCGTTTTGAGAGACATGGAGCATATGAGATGTTCGAAGAGCTGAAAATGGTTTTTCAAGATCATGCCCGGATCGAGAGATATGAAGTCTCCGATAAGTTCTTCAGCTGTAAGATGGAGGAAAATAGTTCTGTCAGTGAGCACATACTCACTATGTCTGGGTTACATAACCGCTTGACTCAGTTGGGAGTTAATCTCCCGGATGACGCGGTCATTGACAGAATCCTCCAGTCGCTTCCACCAAGCTACAAGAGCTTTGTGATGAACTTCAATATGCAGGGGATGGTAAAAACCATTCCTGAAGTATTTGCTATGCTGAAATCAGCAGAGGTAGAAGTCAAGAAGGAACATCAAGTGTTGATGATAAATAAAACCACTAAGTTCAAGAAGGGCAAGGGTAAAAAGAACTTCAAGAAGGACGGCAAGGAAGTTGCTGCGCCCGGCAAGCAAGCTGTCGGGAAGGAGTCAAAGTATGGACCCAAGCCTGAGACAGAGTGCTTTTATTGCAAAGGGAAGGGTCACTGGAAGCGAAACTGCCCCAAATACTTAGCGGACAAGAGGGCCGGCAACACCAAAGGTATATTTGATATACATGTAATTGATGTGTACCTTACAAGTACTCGTAGTAACTCCTGGGTATTTGATACCGGTGCCGTTGCTCATATTTGTAACTCACCGCAGGAGCTGCGGAATAAACGAAAACTGGCAAAGGACGAGGTGACGATGCGCGTCGGGAATGGTTCCAAGGTCGATGTGATCGCCGTCGGCACGCTACCTCTACATTTACCTACGGGATTAGTTATAAACCTCAATAATTGTTATTTAGTGCCTATATTGAGCATGAACATTGTATCAGGATCTCGTTTAATATGAAATGGCTGCTCATTTAAATCCGAGAATAATGGTTGTTCTATTTATATGAGAGATATGTTTTATGGTCATGCTCCGATAGTCAATGGTTTATTCTTAATGAATCTCGAGCGTATTACTACACATGTTCATAGTGTGAGTACCAAAAGATGTAAGGTTGATAATGATAGTCCCACATACTTGTGGCACTGCCGCCTTGGTCACATAGGTGTCAAACGCATGAAGAAGCTCCATGCAGATGGACTTTTAGAGTCTCTTGATTATGAATCATTTGACACGTGCGAACCATGCCTCATGGGAAAAATGACCAAGACTCCGTTCTCAGGAACAATGGAGCGAGCAACCAACTTATTGGAAATCATACATACTGATGTGTGCGGACCAATGAGTGTTGAGGCTCGTGGTGGCTATCGTTATGTTCTCACCCTCACTGATGACTTGAGTAGATATGGGTATGTCTACTTAATGAAACACAAGTCTGAAACCTTTGAAAAGTTCAAGGAATTTTAGAGTGAGGTTGAGAATCAACGTGACAGGAAAATCAAGTTTCTACGATCAGATCGTGGAGGAGAATACTTGAGTCACGAATTTGGCACACACTTAAGAAAATGTGGAATAGTTTCACAACTCACGCCGCCTGGAACACCTCAGCGTAACGGTGTGTCCGAACGTCGTAATCGCACTCTATTAGATATGGTGCGATCTATGATGTCTCTTGCCGATTTACCGCTATCTTTTTGGGGCTATGCTTTAGAGACTGCCGCATTCACTTTAAATAGGGCTCCGTCGAAATCCGTTGAGACGACACCGTATGAATTATGGTTTGGGAAGAAACCTAAGCTGTCATTTCTAAAAGTTTGGGGATGCGATGCTTATGTCAAGAAACTTCAACCTGAAAAGCTCGAACCCAAGTCGGAAAAATGCGTCTTCATAGGATACCCTAAAGAAACTTATGGGTATACCTTCTACCTCAGATCCGAAGGCAAGATCTTTGTTGCCAGGAATGGATCCTTTCTAGAGAAAGAGTTTCTCTCGAAAGAAGTAAGTGGGAGAAAAGTAGAACTTGATGAAGTATTGCCTCTTGAACCGGTAAATGGCGCAACTCAAGAAAATGTTCCTGAGGTGCCTGCACCGACTAGAGAGGAAGTTATTGATGATGATCAAGATACTTCTGATCAAGTTCCTACTGAAATTCAAAGGTCCACAAGGACACGTTCCGCACCAGAGTGGTACGGCAACCCTGTCTTGGAAATCATGTTGTTAGACAACAGTGAACCTACGAACTATGAAGAAGCGATGGCGGGCCCGGATTCCGACAAATGGCTAGAAGCCATGAAATCCGAGATAGGATCCATGTATGAAAACGAAGTATGGACTTTGACTGACTTGCCCGTTGAACGGCGAGCCATAGAAAATAAATGGATCTTCAAGAAGAAGACAGACGCGGATGGTAATGTGACCATCTATAAAGCTCGGCTTGTCGCTAAGGGTTATCGACAAGTTCAAGGGGTTGACTACGATGAGACTTTCTCACCGGTAGCGAAGTTGAAGTCCGTCCGAATCATGTTAGCAGTTGCCGCATTCTACGATTATGAAATATGGCAAATGGACGTCAAAACGGCATTCCTTAATGGTTTCCTTAAGGAAGAATTGTATATGATGCAGCCGGAAGGTTTTGTCGATCCTAAGAATGCTGACAAGGTGTGCAAGCTCCAACGCTCGATTTATGGGCTGGTGCAAGCATCTCGGAGTTGGAACATTCGCTTTGATGAGATGATCAAAGCGTTTGGGTTTATGCAGACTTATGGAGAAGCCTGCGTTTACAAGAAAGTGAGTGGGAGCTCTGTAGCATTTCTCATATTATATGTAGATGACATACTTTTGATGGGAAATAATATAGAACTCTTGGAAAGCATCAAGGCCTACTTGAATAAGAGTTTTTCAATGAAGGACCTTGGAGAAGCTGCTTATATATTAGGCATCAAGATCTATAGAGATAGATCAAGACGCCTCATAGGTCTTTCACAAAGCACATACCTTGATAAGATTTTGAAGAAATTCAAAATGGATCAGTCCAAGAAAGGGTTCTTGCCTGTTTTGCAAGGTGTGAGATTGAGCTCGGCTCAATGCCCGACCACGGCAGAAGATATAGAAGAGATGAGTATCATCCCCTATGCCTCAGCCATATGTTCTATTATGTATGCCATGCTGTGTACCAGACCTGATGTAAACCTTGCCGTAAGTTTGGTAGGAAGGTACCAAAGTAATCCCGGCAAGGAACACTGGACAGCGGTCAAGAATATCCTGAAGTACCTGAAAAGGACAAAGGACATGTTTCTCGTTTATGAAGGTGACGAAGAGCTCGTTGTAAAGGGTTACGTCGACGCTAGCTTCGACACAGATCTGGATGACTCTAAGTCACAAACTGGATACGTGTATATGTTGAATGGTGGAGCAGTGAGCTGGTGCAGCTGCAAGCAGAGTGTCGTGGCGGGATCTACATGTGAAGCGGAGTACATGGCAGCCTCGGAGGCAGCACATGAAGCAATATGGGTGAAGGAGTTCATCACCGACCTAGGAGTCATACCCAATGCGTCGGGGCCAATCAAACTCTTTTATGACAACACTGGGGCTATTGCACTTGCCAAGGAGCCCAGGTTTCACAAGAAGACAAGGCACATCAAGCGTCGCTTCAACTCCATTCGTGAAAATGTTCAAAATGGAGACATAGAGATTTGTAAAGTACATACGGACCTGAATGTAGCAGATCCGTTGACTAAACCTCTCCCTAGGGCAAAACATGATCAACACCAGAATTCCATGGGTGTTCGATTCATCACAATGTAACTAGATTATTGACTCTAGTGCAAGTGGGAGACTATTGGAAATATGCCCTAGAGGCAATAATAAAAGTATTATTATTATATTTCTTTGTTCATGATAATTGTCTTTATTCATGCTATAACTGTATTATCCGGAAATCGTAATACACGTGTGAATACATAGACCATGATATGTCCCTAGTAAGCCTCTAGTTGACTAGCTCGTTGATCAACAGATAGTCATGGTTTCCTGGCTATGGACATTGGATGTCATTGATAACGGGATCACATCATTAGGAGAATGATGTGATGGACAAGACCCAATCCTAAGCATAGCACAAAGATCGTGTAGTTCGTTTGCTAGAGCTTTTCCAATGTCAAGTATCTTTTCCTTTGACCATGAGATCGTGTAACTCCCGGATACTGTAGGAGTGCTTTGGGTGTATCAAACGTCACAACGTAACTGGGTGACTATAAAGGTGCATTACAGGTATCTCCGAAAGTGTCTGTTGGGTTGACACGGATCGAGACTGGGATTTGTCACTCCATATAACGGAGAGGTATCACTGGGCCCACTCGGTAATGCATCATCATAATGAGCTCAAAGTGACCAAGTGTCTGGTCACGGGATCATGCATTACGGTACGAGTAAAGTGACTTGCCGGTAACGAGACTGAACAAGGTATTGGGATACCGACGATCGAGTCTCGGGCAAGTAACATACCGATTGACAAAGGGAATTGTATACGGGGTTGATTAATCCTCGACATCGTGGTTCATCCGATGAGATCATCGTGGAGCATGTGGGAGCCATCATGGGTATCCAGATCCCGCTGTTGGTTATTGACCGGAGAGTCATCTCGGTCATGTCTGCTTGTCTCCCGAACCCGTAGGGTCTACACACTTAAGGTTCGGTGACGCTAGGGTTATGAAGATATGTATATGCAGAAACCCGAATGTTGTTCGGAGTCCCGGATGAGATCCCGGACGTCACGAGGAGTTCCGGAATGGTCCGAAGGTAAAGAATTATATATAGGAAGTGCTGTTTCGGCCATCGGGACAAGTTTCGGGGTTATCGGTATTGTACCGGGACCACCGGAGGGGTCCCGTGGGCCCACCGGGTGGGGCCACCTGTCCCGGGGGGCCACATGGGCTGTAGGGGATGTGCCTTGGCCTATATGGGCCAAGGGCACCAGCCCCTATAGGCCCATGCGCCTAGGGTTTCCACCAAGGAGGAGTCCAAGTGGTGGAAGGCACCCCGAGGTGCCTTGGGGGGGAGGGAAACCTCCCCTTGGCAGCCACACCTAGGAGATTGGATCTCCTAGGCTGCGCACCACCCCCCCTTGGTCCTCCTCTATATAGTTGAGGAGAGGGAGGACTTCATAACACAGCCTTTGGTGCTTCCTCTCTCCCCGTTACGTCTCTCTCTCGTAGTATAGGCGAAGCCCTGCTACTGTGACGCCCTGCATCCACCACCACGCCGTCGTGTTGCTGGATCTTCATCAACCTTTCTTCCCCCCTTGCTGGATCAAGAAAGGAGGAGACGTCATCCGTTCTGTACGTGTGTTGAACGCGGAGGCACCGTCCGTTCGGTGCTAAGATCATCGGTGATTTGAATCACGTCGTGTTCGACTACATCATCCCCGTTCTTTGAACGCTTCCGCTCGCCATCTACAAGGTACGTAGATGCATCTAATCACTCGTTGCTAGATGAACTCCTAGATGGATCTTGGTGAAACCGTAGGAAAATTTTTGTTTTCTGCTACGTTCCCCAACATTTTATACATTTCCTTTTTGAAGAAATCAGCCACAAAGTCCTCAGGCCGCAACTTAGCTTTCGCTATTGCAGAAAGTGCATGATTGCAAGGCATATCAGTCATATCCCATTTCCTACATCCACATGTTATGTTCAGCAAGTTCACTGAGTAGGTGTTTTATCCACTAGTAACTTGGTAAATGTTAGGACCAGCCATCAAAGTCCGGCACCACCTTTAGTAGTACTTTGTCTCCTCTAACATTTTAGCATAGGTAGGGCAAATCTCCCAATTTGATGTCTCTGTCTTAGTTCTATTCTTATTAAATTTAACCATCAGTTTTGTCCTAATTCCTTCTATCATGGTCACTATTGGCTTGCCTTTGACATCTAATATCATTTTGTTAAACACCTCACTGAAGTTGTTCACAACCAGGTCAGTTTTGCAATTAAAATCCATAGCATTCCTAGCCCAAGTATGAACAGGTATTTTGCGAAGCCATGTCCAAGCAGCCTTACACTCTCTTTTCAAAGCATTCATTGCATCAAGATGTTCATTCTCAGTATAAGAGTAGCTAGCTGCATCCATGTGTTTGTTTAATTCATCACCTCAAAACCAGCAGTTTGGAAATTCTGATAGATATATCTAAGGCAGAATCTTTGGGGACAATAGGGAAAAACATGGTTTATTGCATTTAAAAGCCCCTGTTTGAAACAATAGGAAATAAAGCTAAGTAGTGGTCCTATGAAATAAAGCTAGAGCAATGTGCATATGAAACAATGGCAATATTGTATAACTATGAGAAGAGAAGTTTACCTTCTACCTATTAGAGATGATGGTATAATAACCAAACTTCCCACTTTCTCCACCAAGTGCATCTTTAAGCTGTGTTAAGAACCAGGTCCAACTATCTTTGTCCTCTTTGTCAACAACTCCAAATGCTATAGGGTAGATATTATTGTTTCCATCCCTTCCTGTTGCAGCAAGGATCTGTTGACCTGTTGACAGCTTGATAAAACAACCATCTACCCCTGCAAAGCTTACAATTGTGAGAAGATAGTGTATGTAATGTGAGCACATAAACAATTCACAAGTTAGTAAATACAATGTACCTATGAATGGCCTGCATCCATTCAAAAACCCATCTTTGCAAGTACTTAGACAGAAAAAGAGGCCATGAAACCTAGGGTTTTTGCTTGGTGCTCTGGTAGATGCCTAGTAGTCACAACACATCTAGAGCCTGGGTTTGTATCCAACACAGCCTGCAAATAATCTCTTATTCTAGTGTATTGTCCTCTCTGATCTCCTTGGAGAACCTTCAATGCTTGCTTCCTAGCCCTGTAGGCCATATGGGTGGAGATCTCTACTCCATATTTCTTCTTCAGTGTCTACATTATTATGGTGACTGGTGTCCCAATATCAACTCTCATAATTGCCTCACACTGGTGTGCAACCCATTTTGCAGTGACCTTGGTGTTCTCTCCTACTGCTGGGCATGTGTGCACAAAATTTGCCTTCCTTATGCAAAAAGTAGTCTCATTTGCAACAACAAAAGCTGCAATAAAGAAAGGGCATTTTGCATTTGTGCACACAACTATGATGTTTTCATTGCAGTTTCTGTGGAACTCATAATTCCTATTTTGAGTTATGTGCAATGTCTGAATTGCTCTCCTAAACTGATACACATTGAGGAAACAAAGTTTTCTGCAAAGCTGTTCCTCTGGGTTCTCTCTCTCCTCACTGTACCAGTTCCTTGGCAAAGATCTCACTGATCTGCTCTTCCTTCCATTGGGCATAACAAAATGTAGTTCCTCAGCTCCATCATCATATTCCTGCTTCAAAATACCAAGATCGGCCTCCTCATCTGATGATGGTGCCCAAACATCCTCAAATCTCTGTTCCAAGCTAGAACGTGACCTCTGTGTTGGCCCTTTTCTAGCTTTCTTCTTCTTTGTAGGCTCCTCTTGCTGCTCCACCTGCTCATCTTGCTCCACCTGCTCCTCTTGCTCCACCTCCACATGCTGCCCTTCCTCATCTTCCTCATACACTTCATCCACATCAATGTCTCCATCAAAATGAATGAGTGGATCCTCTCTTTGCCTCTTCATCTCATTAAGCCTCTGAAGATAGTACTCATCTGCATCCAGATCCGAATCGTCTTCAGTTAGAAGAATTGGTAGCTTCTGCTTAGCCTTATTTACATGCTCAGCTGCAATCTTATGTTTCCTAATTTTGGCAATCTTTGTTCTCCTCTTCACATCCATTAATGTCTCCAGTTCATCCTGATCTGCTGCATTGCATTGACCCATGGCAGCATCTGCTCTGCTGTGTGGGGTAGAACTGCAGTGGCTCTGGCTGACTCTGTATTTTACTTTTTGGTGGTGATCTTAAGAGAACACCAGAAGGATTTACTACATACACATGTTTCTTTCCTAATTGGCTCAAAGGAACCTGCTCCACATACAAATAGCCTGAGTTCAAATCTGTAGATCTTGGATCAGTGCCCCTAACCACTGTCAAGTTCACTACATTCTGATCTTTGTTAGGAATATGGTCAAGCAATTCATCTACCTTACCCCTCTGTCTCTATTAGGGCTACCAAATTATACTCCCTCCGTTTTTATTTAGTCCACATATTAGGTTTGGTCAAAGTCAAGCTTTATAAACTTTGACCAAGTTTATAAACAAAAATATTAACATATACAATAACAAATCAATACTATTAAATTTATTATTGAATGTACTTTCACATCATATAGATTTGTTACGGTAAATGTTTATATTTTTTTTCTATAACCTTGGTCAAACTTTACAAAGTTTGACTTTAGTCAACTCTAATATGCAGAGTAAACAAAAACAGAGGGAGTAATATGTTATGTCTGAAATGCAAACTGATCTCTCCAAGTTGTCTCTGTCATGAAAGTGCATTCTAAATTCCCAAACATCATCATTCAAACTACACACAAATAATTATCATAGCTTTAATTAATAGACCACTAAGTACTGTAAATAATAGAGCACCAATGTACTGTAAATAAGAATGCATAATTCCTAAAACAAAGCACTAAAATAGTGTAATCAACAGAGCACTAAACTACATCATTAATAGTGACGACAAATCAACCACAACTAAATCACAATTAAGAGAGCACCAATTAACAGTGCCAAAAAACCTAACCCTAACCCTAGAATCGATCTACAGGAAGAGGGAAGAGGGAACTCACTAAACGCCGCCAAATGACAAGGCAATCCAGTGGCTCTTCGTCGGATTCTCCTTCACTGCCCTGGCCCAAGATCTTGCCGCCGCATATTCGAGACAGTGCTAGGGGTTGTGGCTGGGGCTGCTCTCGTATCCGATGGCCCGCTAGGGTTTGAGCTCCCGCATATATCTCCCACCGGTGGACCATCGTCTCCAACGTCGGCAGACCCGCTGCAGTCACCGCCTGCGCCGCCAGCCGTCGCCATGACTGAGAGGAGAGAGTGCGGGGGAGGAAAAGAGAGGGAGAGGAGCAGACCGGGCGGGGAACGGCTCGAAGACCAGTGGCCGGCTTGAACTGGTGCGCGCGCGCCGTGTAACGCCGTCTAACGGCTCTGCCGTCTGAACAGTGCTGCCACGTCGACGGATGCAGGCCCCTCATGCCATAAACGCACTTAAAACGGTCCAAACGAGCAACCAGTGTTTTTTGCAAAAATATTATGAAAAAAATTAGTGCTTTTTGGCACAATTCCGTAAATGTGTGGTTCCTGCAAACCTTGCCTGAAGTGTCGATGTTTTTTGCAATTCACTCATCTTGACCGCTGTTGTTTTGATATGCAGCACCGCCGCTGCGCAAATATTTGCTTTGCAAATTCAGAATAGGTAAAGTTGTCAGTGAGTGTCATCTCTTTTCCAATTTTCTGTGCTTGCGGTAGGCTGATGCTGCTATTTCTTACAGGTCAGCGGCTGGCATGGTGGCTCATCCCGACGGTGCTGCAGCCCGTCGGTTCTTGACCAGACTAATGCAACGTCCATGGTTGTTAAGTCCGTGCAGCCTTCGACAAGCCTTTGTTCGTCCATGGGACAGACCCAGGCTCACATCATCTGCAGGCTGCAGAGGTGGTTGTTGAGGCCATGCAGCCTTCCACAAGCCCTTGTGCATCCGAAGCACTGGCTGGTGCGTGCAGTTCTACACTATTCTCGTCTCGGCTTGGCCATGGGCTGAACTGAGGCCACGAGAGGGAGCAACTACAAATACACAGGATGTGTCAACGAACAACTTGACTAGGAACCGTATGGCTTCAGCCTCCAGAGCTCATGTCTCTTCTTCCTCTCGTGCTCCTCTCCTCTCCTGTAATGGCTAGAACTTGGTGAATCCATTGCTTGTAATCCCAATTGATGAGCAATAGATCCATGTGAGAGGTGTGCTGCTAACAGCCAGACTCACATCACCCTCCGTGGTTCCTAGTCCCTGTGCAGGTCGGGTGATAGCATGCAAATGCACACCCCTCGAGCGCTCCCCCAGCCGTGTAACATAGCATATGGGCCGGCCCATATGCACTTTTCTTGTGTCCTCCCGCGGTTTGGATGGTTTTAGAACCTTCCCTAAACTAGTTTTTTCTTTTCTATATATTTTTCTTTCGTTTTTTGGCTATCTTGTTTCCTTCTTTTTCTTTTATTATTTTTTAATTTATTGATTTTTTCATGAACATTTTTTTAAACTGTGATTTGGGGATTCAAAGGAGAACATGATCCACCGGTCTTCGGCTCAGATCCGTAATATTTGAGTGTGGAGAGGGAGGGGTGAAATGAGGGGTGCCTTGGATGGGGAAAGAAATGGAGAGGATGAAGAAGAATAGTCCGCTCGGGCTGGCTAGTGGTGGCCTTATGGGAAAGGGTATGGCGCCCTATGTCAGGTCGTCGTGCTTCTGACCATGGCGCACTAGACCGGGGCGTCATACATCGAAGACCAACCTGACGTGGCAGTCAGCGCTCACTAGTATGGCGCCCTTGACCAAGGCGTTATGTAGTCTAGCTTGGCGTCCTGGGGGCGGGCGTCATGCAGGAAGGGTCATGATTTTTTGTTTTGTTTTTGAAAATGGGTACATTTTGTGCTGAACTTTGCCAAAAGGGCCAATTTTTATCATTTTTCACATTAAGCTTCTCCCTGGGCCTTCGGCCCTGCGGTCGCACAAACCCATAGAAGGTTAGAAGCTACAGGGAGTTCGCAGGAAGCCACAAATCTGATTGCTGCGCTGCTACAGGTTACAGCGACGCAAATGCTGGCGACGAGCACAGTCTAGAAGCAGCAGGAGCCAGGAGCGATCGCCGACGACTCGCTGCAGTCCGCAAACCAAAAGGTTTATTTGCCCACTTCCCACCTAAAATATGAGAAAGGATAATCAACTTATATTTTGGCTAGTCATAATATTGTAGCCAAGTCATTCCAATATACTCACATTAGTGATAAAAAACTCAAATACTTATTGTTAAATTTTCAGTAGCCCTCGAAGCAAAGCATAACTCGCATGCCCCTAGGGAAATAGATTGGGAGGAATACACCATTCCTCATTCCTGAGTGACACACATAAGGTAGTCAATAAAAAATAAATCATGCTCAGACTTCATCATAAAACCATAGGCTATCGCTTTCATGTATAAGGGCTCACAAACCTTAACATCCATATTAATACTAAACAACGCTTTTGGGGTTCAATCAATACATATATAGGACAAGCCCAGGCATCATTAGAGTTTTATTGGTATGTTCCATGATTTCTAATGCAAATAACTGTTTAAAACTCTATGAGAAAATTTACAACTATGAATTACTGATTCTTGTTGCTTTAAATCCTGTAGGGTCTCTTTTGACTGTTTTGAGTGAGCATTTGGATGCCTAAACTTTTGTTCATGGCTCCAGCTGTCAAATAAAGCTATTAGCTGCCATATTCATTTTAAGTTTCTTTTTTTATCAAATTATGTGTGCCGAATTGCCGATCGTATTGTGTTGGAACTATTGGTTGTTTGACTTTCGATTTATTGTGATTTTTTTATGGTTCACAAATGTAGTACTTACAGTTGCATAATATCTTCTTTAGGTGGGTGGGAAATGGGTGACATAGAATCAAGACCATGTAGGGATGTTTTGCCGTTCCCTTGAAGAACTTTGCAACTTCAGATAGACAAATTCATTTGTGTGGATCATCGTTGAATTCAATATCTCCTTCACGGCTACACCCACCTTCCAAATTTTAAAGGGAATCAATATGCGGCGGTGCATGCATGTCATCGATGGGTTTCCCATGTGGACCGGGAGCGCAAACTACACCTTTACTTTTGTCTGTTACCAGTCCGAGTCAGATGTGACGTACTGATAGTTATCTGCTCCGTTTGAATATGAAATTAAGTACTCCATGGCTATACCCCGCAAAAAAAAAGTACTCCATGGCTATGTTTGCGCGTCCACCAAGACCCACTAACCACAAGCCCACAACGATCCAAAAAAAATATAATGAATTATTTGGATGTTGAGACATGAGTAGCAATTTCCTAATATGAACGAACCAAACTGCACCTCATATATAGAATATTCCAGCATATACTAATGCAATGCCGGTTTTGATTACCAGTTTAAACTTAGTTCAAGCATATCTCTCAGTCGGTAGATGGAATATATTTCTTCTAGGATAAGAGCGAACTAGAAGGACAAACAGAAAGCAAGAAGCAAAGCAGAATGAATTGTCCGAATGAATCGTTTTGCTTGTCACTGTTATTTGTCTACGTTAGATCTTAGATTCACTTAATCGTATATTACGGTACCCCACACGAACAGTTATACGACCCTACAGGAACAGGTATACGGCTTCGATATACAATGGCATTAAACACATATACCAAATCTTTTACAAAACGAAAACACTACGTACATAAACAGATTTCTGAATCTTGGCGCAGATCAGCGCACACAATCAGCGTGCCCCCTGACCCTGCGTGCCATAAATCCCCTCTCCTCCAGTCATCTACTCTTTGGATGCTTGGGTTGGTACTCTCCACTCACAATCAGGACATACTAGATCAACCATAAACAATTCCAAGGCTTGGTTTCTCAAAGAAAGCTAGCAGGCTGGTACCGAGAGAACCGATGTTCCCCTCTGGGTGCTGTTGGATGATAGAAATGCCACCATGGGTTCGCCGACCATGGGCTGGCGCTCGGTAGGTGCGAGAACATTTTGTTGTGTGTATTTGTTTTCTGTGAAAAAGGTGATGCGACCAAACAACAACCTTGATCCAGCTACCATCATGTTGCCTATAAAAGCACGGCCCCTCGTAGTTCTTGCTTCATCAACCCTACTCCTACGTGCTTGATCATATATAGCACACAAAAGATAAGTTCACCCACGAGCTGCAACATGGGTAGTGCAAACATTATTATCCTTGTTGTCTTGCTCTTCTCCTCGGTGCTCACGCTTCTGCTTCCCACTGCTGCCTGTGCTCGCCACGGTGAGTTCCTCTCCAATCTATATAGATCATGCGTCCTAGTTTGTGTTGTTACTTACCCCGAGTCCCATTGGCATGCAGCTCCAGCAGCTGCGGTGCTTAACGCAAAAGATGGCCTCAACGACACCGGAGGACTACATCACGTGGTGGTCAGTGACGCGGGGAAGGCTGGCCCTGTCACGAGCGACAGTGGCGGCTTCTGGCCGGGAACGGCTGAGGCGTGTGTGGCGTCAAGGCACCGGGGCGACACGGCCACCGTGATGCAAGACATGCTCGGGATGGATTACTCTCCGGCGGTGCGCAAGCCCCGCGTCGCGCAG
>NC_041386.1:614366231-614373872 GCF_002162155.2 Triticum dicoccoides
CCCGGCGCCGAGGTCTTTGAAATAAAAGACTTGTTGCACAGGCACGCGTAACCGAGTTCTCCTGGTTTATTTTACGAGAATTAAACCTTACAAAATTTGACCAAATTTTTGGAGAAAACATTTTCATCTAGAAAACAAAGCACATATTATTAGATTTACTATAAGCAGTTCCATATTTTATATATTGGTATTGTAGATATAAATAGTTTCTCTTTATAAACTTGGTCAAAGTTCGCAATGTTTGGCTTTTCAAAAAATCTATACACACTATATTTTATATGGAACAGAGGGAGTATTTCGGTTAATTGCTCAAATCAACTGGTGTGTCCTCCTGTTCCTGCTGTGTTGATTTTCACTTCATTCCTTTTCCTATTTTTGAGTTGAGTGTGATATTAGTTTCTAAACTTGTGTGCTTTGGTTCAATAAGAGAGTGTGAACGTGCGACCTGTGCACGTCGTGCCTTGTCGAGTGCATGCCCGGTGTCGAGCATGTTGGCACTAGGCGGTGTCCTAGTGTTGTAGCTGCTTGCGTCGCGCCTGATTCTAGCTGTGGGATGGCACTACTAGAAAAGAATCATGGTACCTAGCGAGTGGATTGTAATAGACCATGACTCATGCGGTATCCTGGGTCTGTTTGATCTTCCTTACTTGCGCTATTTGTGCCTTGCGCCGGGAGTGATTATGATTATACGATTTCATCTACTTTTAAATTATTAGTTATCATTAATTATCAACTGGTACAATTCTAGCAATTATCTTTTATTTATACTAGAAGTAAACCCAAACATTAATTAAGTTTGACCGAGTTTTTTGGGGGAAATATTAACATCTATAGTACAAAATCAATATCACTAGATGAGTCATGAGGTACATTTTCATACTGGATTTATACGATGTTGTAGATGTACATTTTTCACGATAAACTCGGTCATTGAGCCTTGTAAACCCGCCAAGAGGGATTACATCCATCTATACAAATCTGCTCGGTTTTGAATAACCGATGCAAAAAACAGAGTGTTGTCTGAACTTCTTTAGTTGTTCACGGTAATAATGCAGAACAACACACTAAAACCTAACCCAACAGTGGGTGCACCGTGCCGCACAGTCCTCTCTACAATCCACTTTGTAGCCCAAAACCTTTGGATTCCATAATATTCATGACTATCACACGGAAAGTTGAGATGTTTTCAAAATAAACCTGAGAGAAACGTTTTCGACCCTCCCGAGCCGCCCCCCCACGTGGGCGACCGGGAGGCCCCAGATCCCATCGGCCGGACCTCCCCCACTCCTCCTCCTCCCTCACCGCCGCCCAAGGGTGCGGCCAGGCGAAGCCTTGCCGTCGCCGGCGGCGGCGGAGACTTGGGCCCTCTCGCTCGGGTGGGGCTGGCGCGGGACAGCGCCCCCGGGCCGGAGCGTGGCGGGCGGGCCAGACGCCATGACGGGTGGTGGCGGCGCATCGGCGACCTCGCTTCCCCGCGGCAGGAGGTCTCGGGATCTGGTGCGTCGCGGTCGCCAGAGACGGAGGCAGCGTGACGGGATCGGTTCGCGGTGGCGCGGCCAGATCTATGCCCATGCATGGGCCTTGATCGCTGGTCTGCCGTCGGCACGGTGGTGGGTGCGACTCGTCGGCAGCTGGGCAGATCTGCGGGATTCTACTCTTGCACTAGTAGAAAACAGGGCTATGGTCCAGGCCGCATCAGCCCATTAGTCCCGGTTCAGTCTAGAACCGGGACCAATGTGGGCATTGGTCCCGGTTCGTGAGCCCAGGGGGCCGGCCGGGCCACGTGGGCCATTGGCCCCGGTTCATCTGGACCTTTTGGTCTCGGTTGGTGGGTTGAACCGGGACCAAAGGGCCTCCCTCCTGGCCCACCACCATTGGTCCCGGTTGGTGGCTTGAACCGGGACCAAAGGCTCCCCTTTAGTCCCGGTTCATGCCATGAACCGGGACCAATGAATTGCCTATATATACCCCCCGCCCGCGAGCAGAGCACAGTGCTCTGTTTTTTCTGGCCGAGGGGGAGAGGGCTTTGTGGTGTTCTAGCTCACCTCCTATGCACATGAGGTGTTCGATGGAATGCCCGAGCCACAATACTTAAGCTTTCTCCTCTCGAAGCTCGACCTCCAACCTCCATTTTCCTCGAGATTTGTCTAGATTTAGCGGTCCATCACGCCCCATCCCCGTCTTCACCGCCGTCGATCACCCGCGCCGATCTCATCACCGACACCACCGTGGTGAGCCTCATGTTCTTATCTTCTTTCTGAAAGAAAAAATATTCTTACTTGTATGTTTAGATAGATACTTGTATCATTTTCTTACATTTTTATTGCATCTTATATAGTGCGATGGTTTTAGTATCCGCCCCCGTCGGCCCTCGTCCTGTCTATGATTCGGATTTGGTATGTATATTATCTTTATAACTATTGGTTCATTTATTGTTTATGAAAATTATGCCGACCAACGTGACATAGATTTTATTTATCTAGGATGTATGTGAATCGGAAATGCCAACCGACCTTGTCGAGAGGTTAAATTTAGTTGAAGAAGAAAACAATTTGTTGAAGGAAAAAATAAAAAAAATTGAGGAGGAGAAGATGATATTGGAGTTGCATGTTGCGGATGTCGTCGATGATCACAAGATCAAGATGGATGCAATGCGCTTGAAAATTAGAAAGATTAGAAAATATGCCATTCATACCGAGGCTTGGTATCATTATGCCGTTGGATCAATTGTTACCTTGGTTGCGATTATAATCGCATTTGTTTTCGCATTGAAATGTTTTACATAGTTTCAATGTATGGTTTAATTAATTAGATGCTCTGGAGAGCTATATGTTGTTAGATGAGAACTATGTATGCACTTTGGTTTTAATGTGATGATGAACTTCTATTAATTTGGACACTTAATTATATATAATGCACGCAGATGAACCGGCAATGGATGTACGGTGACAGACACACCCGCGAGTACATTAAGGGCGTGCATGAGTTTCTCGATGTGGCTGAGGCAAACAAGCAGAATGGTTTTATGTGTTGTCCATGCACTGAATGTGGGAATATGAGGTCTTACTCTAACCGGAAAATCCTTCACTCCCACCTGCTTTACAAGGGTTTCATGCCACACTATAATGTTTGGACAAGGCACGGAGAAATAGGGGTTATGATGGAAGACGGCGAAGAAGAAGAGTACGATGACAACTATGTGCCCCCTGAATACGGTGATGCTGCAACGGAGGGAGCTGGTGAAGATCAAGAGGAACCAGACGATGATGTGCCCAATGATGCTGCCACGGGTGAAGCTGCTGAAGATCAAGAGGAACCAGACGATGTGCCCGATGATGATGATCTCCGCCGGGTCATTGTCGATGCAAGGACGCAATGCATTAGTCAAAAGGAGAAGCTGAAGTTCGATCGCATGTTAGAGGATCACAAAAAAGGGTTATACCCCAATTGCGAAGATGGCAACACAAAGCTCGGTACCATACTAGAATTGCTGCAGTGGAAGGCAGAGAATGCTGTGGCTGACAAAGGATTTGAGAAGCTACTGAAAATATTGAAGAAGAAGCTTCCAAAGGATAACAAATTGCCCGACAGTACATACGCAACAAAGAAGGTCGTATGCCCTCTAGGATTGGAGGTGGAGAAGATACATGCATGCCCTAATGACTGCATCCTCTACCGCGGTGCATACAAGGATCTGAACGCATGCCCGGTATGCGGTGCGTTGCGGTATAAGATCAGACGAGATGACCCCGGTGAAGTTGACGGCGAGCCCCTCAGGAAGAGGGTTCCTGCGAAGGTGATGTGGTATGCTCCTATAATACCACGGTTGAAACGTCTGTTCAGAAACGAAGAGCATGCCAAGTTGATGCGATGGCACAGTGAGAACCGAAAGAAAGATGGGAAGTTGAGAGCACCCGCTGACGGGTCGCAGTGGAGAAAAATCAAGAGAAAATACTGGGATGAGTTTGCAAAGGACCCAAGGAATGTATGGTTTGCTTTAAGCACGGATGGCATTAATCCTTTCGGGGAGCAGAGCAGTAATCACAGCACCTGGCCCGTGACTCTATGTATGTATAACCTTCCTCCTTGGATGTGCATGAAGCGGAAGTTCATTATGATGCCAGTTCTCATCCAAGGCCCTAAGCAACCCGGCAACGAAATTGATGTGTACCTAAGGCCATTAGTTGAAGAACTTTTACAGCTGTGGAATGGAAACGGTGTACGTACGTGGGATGAGCACAGACAGGAGGAATTTAACCTTAAGGCATTGCTGTTCGTGACCATCAACGGTTGGCCCGCTCTCAGTAACCTTTCAGGACAGACAAACAAAGGATACCACGCATGCACGCACTGTTTAGATGACACTGAAAGTATATACCTGGACAAATGCAGGAAGAATGTGTACCTGGGCCATCGTCGATTTCTTCCGACCAACCATCAATGTCGAAAGAAAGGCAAGCATTTCAAAGGCGAGGCAGATCACCGGAAGAAGCCCGCCATGCGCACCGGTGATCACGTGCTTGCTATGGTCAATGATTTACCCTACGTCATCTTTGGAAAGGGTCCCGGTGGACTAGCTGTTCCGAATGACGCTGAGGGACACGCACCCATGTGGAAGAAGAAATCTATATTTTGGGACCTACCCTACTGGAAAGACCTAGAGGTCCACTACTCAATCGACGTGATGCACGTGACGAAGAACCTTTGCGTGAACCTGCTAGGCTTCTTGGGCGTGTACGGGAAGACAAAAGATACACCTGAGGCACGGGAGGACCTGCAACGTTTGCACGAAAAAGACGACATGCCTCCGAAGCAGTATAAAGGTCCTGCCAGCTACGCTCTTACGAAAGAAGAGAAAGAAATCTTCTTTGAATGCCTACTCAGTATGAAGGTCACGACTGGCTTCTCATCGAATATAAAGGGAATAATAAATATGCTAGAGAAAAAGTTTCAGAACCTAAAGTCTCATGACTTCCACGTGATTATGACGCAACTGCTTCCGGTTGCATTGAGGGGGCTTTTACCGGAAAACGTCCGATTAGCCATTGTGAAGCTATGTGCATTCCTCAATGCAATCTCTTAGAAGGTGATCGATCCAGAAATCGTACCAAGGCTAAGGAGTGATGTGGCGCAATGTCTTGTCAGTTTCGAGCTGGTGTTCCCACCATCCTTCTTCAATATCATGACGCACGTCCTAGTTCATCTAGTCGACGAGATTGTCATCCTGGGGCCCGTATTTCTACACAATATGTTCCCCTTTGAGAGGTTCATGGGAGTCCTAAAGAAATATGTCCGTAACCGCGCTAGGCCAGAAGGAAGCATCTCCATGGGCCATCAAACAGAGGATGTTATCGGGTTTTGTGTTGACTTCATTCCTGGCCTTAACAAGATAGGTCTCCCTAAATCGCGGTATGAGGGGAGACTAATTGGAAAAGGCACTCTTGGAAGAGACTCAATAATATGCAGGGACGGATATTCTTGGTCTCAAGCACACTACACAGTTCTACAGAACTCTACCTTGGCGACCCCGTATGTCGATGAACACAAGAACAGTCTGCGCTCCAAACACCCGGAGCAATGCGACGACTGGATTACATGTGAACACATCAGGACTTTCAGCAGTTGGTTGGAAACACGTCTCAGAGGTGACAACACTGTTTGTGATGAGTTGTACTTGTTGTCCAGGGGACCATCTTTGACTGTATTGACTTACAAAGGATACGAGATAAATGGGAATACATTTTACACGATCGCCCAAGATCAAAAGAGCACCAACCAAAACAGCGGTGTCCGCTTTGATGCAGCAACCGAGAGCGGAAAGGACACATATTATGGTTACATAGTGGACATATGGGAACTTGACTACGGACCTGATTTTAAGGTCCCTTTGTTTAAGTGCAAATGGGTCAATCTGTTAGGCGGCGGGGTACAGCAGGTAGACCCACAGTACGGAATGACAACAGTGGATCTGAAAAATCTTGGGTACACTGACGAACCGTTCGTCCTAGCCAATGATATGGCACAGGTTATCTATGTGAAGGACATGTCTACCAAACCGAGAAAAAGGAAAGATAAGGAAGCGAATACATCATACGATGAGCCAAAGCGCCACATAGTTCTTTCAGGAAAAAGGGACATCCTGGGAGTGGACGGCAAGACAGACATGTCTGAAGATTATGAAAAGTTTCATGAAATTCCTTCATTCAATGTCAAGGCTGACCCAAGCATCCTGATAAACAATGAATATTATCCATGGTTACGGCGCAATAAGCAAATGACACAAGCGAAGAAAAAGTGAAGACTTTCTCCTGCAATAAGCAAATGCTATATGGGTGAAATTATGATACCATCCCAACTTTCAACTTTTTCAGAGTTCATTTGAAATGCTTTCATGTCTTATGGTTTGAAACTTTGATACTTCGAAAGTGATTGTCCATTTTGTACACGAAGTGCATCAAGTTTTTGTCGTAACCCTCTCTACTTTTTGAAACATGCTATGTGGGTGAAATGATGATACCATGCCAACTTTCAACCTTTTCAGAGTTCATTTTGAAATGCTTTCCAATTTCAGAGTCATTTAGCTCAAAGAATGAATTAATAGCAAATAGAATGAACTACAAAACTTTTATGAAAATAAAAACAATCAATTAAAATATTATGTTATGGTCAACTAAAATAAAACTATAATATTCTTCAATAGCAAAAATAATATAATTTGTGTGACCTAAAATCAAACTATAAGTATTTAATTGTAAGTATAAATAACAAATAAATAGCAACGAAGAAAAAACTGTAAGTATTTAGTTGTAATTAGAAATAAAAAATAAATAGAAAAAAATTCTAATTTTATAGTAAAGTTATTCATAAACTAGTGATTCACACAAATTTTTCAAAATTCAAATTTAAACTATTTAAAATTTAAAACTAATGGCACTAACAGAAAGTTTATAATTTTTGTGACCTAAAAGCAAAAATAAATCACTAAAAAACTGTAAGTATTTAGTTGTAATTAGAAATAAAAAATAAATAGAAAAAAAATTCTAATTTTATAGTAAAGTTATTCATAAACTAGTGATTCACACAAATTTTTAAAAATTCAAATTTAAACTATTTAAAATTTAAAACTAATGGCACTAACAGAAAGTTTATAATTTTTGTGACCTAAAAGCAAAAAGAAATCACTAAAAAAACTGTAAGTATTTAGTTTTAAGTAGAAACAAAAAAAATAAAAAACCAAAAAATGTAGAAATAGAAAAGAAAAAACCAAAAAAAATGCCACCTACTGGGCCTCCACGGCCTGAATACGACTAGAAACCCTACATGGGCCAGGATTCAGGCCCGCAGAAGGCCCAATAGGCCCACAGGCAAAGCAGTGTCAAATTAAGCCCATAGGCCTGCAGTTCAGAGGAGTTCGAGAGGGAGGAGGCAGCAGAGCTTATAAACTGGTGTTGGGCGCTCTCAACTAGCGATGTGGGACTAAACTTTTGGGCGCGGGGCGCACAAGGGCATTGGTCCCGGTTGGTGGCACCAACCGGGACTAAAGGGGGCATTGGTCACGGTTTGTGGCCCCAACCGTGACCAATGCCCCCCTTTAGTCCCGGTTGTTGCCACCAACCGGGACCAAAGGTCGCCGCTTCCCGC
>NC_041386.1:614374438-614374955 GCF_002162155.2 Triticum dicoccoides
CGCCGTGGCCGTCGCCCGCGTCGCCGTCGCCGTCGTCCTCTGGTCCGGCCGCGGCGCCCTAGCTAGCATATTTTTTTTGTTATATGCTTTTTTTTCTGTTATATGCTTTTTTTCTGTTATATGCTTTTCTTTCATGTATATATGCAAAAAATAGTTCTTTAGAAAAATTAGGATTTTTTTCTGTTCATAGATATTTTTGGTGATATTAATTATTGTAAATATGAAAATGTTTGTATATTCATATGAACAAATGAATTAGAAGAGGGAGAAGAAGAGGGGGTCGAGAGGGGGTCTAGGGTCGCCGAGGGGTCGAGGGTCGTCGAACATGAGAGGAGGAAGAGGATAAAAAAAGAAGAGGAATAAGAAAAGAAAAAAGAGGATAAGAAAGAATAGAGGAGAATATCTCCTCTATTCTTTCTTCTCCTCTTTTTTTTCTTCTTCTTCCTCTTTTTTTTATCGGGAACGAGGGTCGTCGAGGGTCGCCGAGCGGTAGAGGAAGAAGAGGATAAAAAAGAAG
>NC_041386.1:614375316-614470348 GCF_002162155.2 Triticum dicoccoides
ATAAGAAGAAGAAAAAAGAAGAAAAAGAAGAGGAGAAGAAGAAAGGAATAGAGGAGAAGAAGAGAAAAATAGAAAATAGAATATATATATATATATTCTATTTTCTCTTTTCTCCTCTATTATATTCTATTTTCTCTTTTCTCCTCTATTCCTTTCTTCTTCTCCTATTTTTCTTCTTCTTTTTTTCTTCGACACGTGGGGGGGGGGGGTCGAGAACGTCGGACATTCATGAGAGAGGCGAGGAAGAAGGGGAAGAAGAAGAGGAGAGGAAGAAGAGGAAGTCTTCTCCTCTATTCTTTCTTCTCTTCTTTTTTCTTCTTCTTCTTCCTCTTTATTTTATCGGGAACGAGGGTCGTCGAGAGGGTCGCCGAGTGGTAGAGGAGAAACCCTAAATAGAAAGTATCGTCGGTGTGAGATACATGTACCGTCGGTGTCGGACACTACATCCACATCCCACAAGTGGCGCGGGCTTCGACGCCCACGTCACTTGTGGGACGTGGATGTAATGTCCGACACCGAAGGCCACATGTATCTCACACCCACGATACTTGCTAGCTATTTAGGGTTTCCTCTACCGAAAAGAAGAGGAGAAATAAATAAGAAGAAGAAAAAAGAAGAAAAAGAAGAGGAGAAGAAGAAAGGAATAGAGGAGAAGAAGAGAAAAATAGAATATATATTCTATTTTCTCTTTTCTCCTCTATTCCTTTCTTCTTCTCCTATTTTTCTTCTTCTTTTTTTTCTTCGACACGTGGGGGGGGGTCGAGAACGTCGGACATTCATGAGAGAGGCGAGGAAGAAGGGGAAGAAGAAGAGGAGAGGAAGAAGAGGAAGTTGTTGGAAATATGCCCTAGAGGCAATAATAAAAGTATTATTATTATATTTCTTTGTTCATGATAATTGTCTTTATTCATGCTATAACTGTATTATCCGGAAATCGTAATACACGTGTGAATACATAGACCATAATATGTCCCTAGTAAGCCTCTAGTGGACTAGCTCGTTGATCAACAGATAGTCATGGTTTCCTGGCTATGGACATTGGATGTCATTGATAACGGGATCACATCATTAGGAGAATGATGTGATGGACAAGACCCAATCCTAAGCATAGCACAAAGATCGTGTAGTTCGTTTGCTAGAGCTTTTCCAATGTCAAGTATCTTTTCCTTTGACCATGAGATCGTGTAACTCCCGGATACCGTAGGAGTGCTTTGGGTGTATCAAACGTCACAACGTAACTGGGTGACTATAAAGGTGCATTACAGGTATCTCCGAAAGTGTCTGTTGGGTTGACACGGATCGAGACTGGGATTTGTCACTCCGGATAACGGAGAGGTATCATTGGGCCCACTCAGTAATGCATCATCATTATGAGCTCAAGGTGACCAAGTGGTTGATCACGGGATCATGCATTACGGTACGAGTAAAGTGACTTGCCGGTACCGAGATTGAACAAGGTATTGGGATACCAACGATCGAGTCTCGGGCAAGTAACATACCGATTGACAAAGGGAATTGTATACGGGGTTGATTAATCCTCGACATCATGGTTCATCCGATGAGATCATCGTGGAGCATGTGGGAGCCATCATGGGTATCCAGATCCCGCTGTTGGTTATTGACCGGAGAGTCGTCTCGGTCATGTCTACTTGTCTCCCGAACCCGTAGGGTCTACACACTTAAGGTTCAGTGACGCTGGGGTTATGAAGATATGTATATGAAGAAACCCGAATGTTGTTCGGAGTCCCGGATGAGATCCCGGACGTCACGAGGAGTTCCGGAATGGTCTGGAGGTAAAGAATTATATATAGGAAGTGCTGTTTCGGCCATCGGGACAAGTTTCGGGGTTATCGGTATTGTACCGGGACCACCGGAGGGGTCCCGTGGGCCCACCGGGTGGGGCCACCTGTCCCGGGGGCCACATGGGCTGTAGGGGATGCACCTTGGCCTATATGGGCCAAGGGCACCAGCCCCTATAGGCCCATGCGCCTAGGGTTTCCACCAAGGAGGAGTCCAAGTGGTGGAAGGCACCCCGAGGTGCCTTGGGGGGAGGGAAACCTCCCCTTGGCAGCCGCACCTAGGAGATTGGATCTCCTAGGCTGCGCACCACCCCCCTTGTCCCTCCTATATATAGTTGAGGAGAGGGAGGACTTCATACTACAGCCTTTGGTGCTTCCTCTCTCCCCGTTACGTCTCTCTCTCGTAGTATAGGCGAAGCCCTGCTACTGTGACGCCCTGCATCCACCACCACGCCGTCGTGTTGCTGGATCTTCATCAACCTCTCTTCCCCCCTTGCTGGATCAAGAAAGGAGGAGACTTCATCCGTTCTGTACGTGTGTTGAACGCAGAGGCACCGTCCGTTCGGTGCTAAGATCATCGGTGATTTGAATCACGTCGTGTTCGACTACATCATCCCCGTTCTTTGAACGCTTCCGCTCGCGATCTACAAGGTACGTAGATGCATCTAATCACTCGTTGCTAGATGAACTCCTAGATGGATCTTGGTGAAACCGTAGGAAAATTTTGTTTTCTGCAACGTTCCCCAACAGTGGCATCATGAGCTAGGTCTATGTGTAGTTCTCTTGCACGAGCAGAAGACAAAGTAGTTGTGGGCGTTGATTTTGTTCAATATGCTTGCCGTTACTAGTCTTATGTTGATTCGGCGGCATCGTGGGATGAAGCGGCCCGGACCGACCTTACACGTACTCTTACGTGAGACAGGTTCCACCGACTGACATGCACTAGTTGCATAAGGTGGCTAGCGGGTGTCTGTCTCTCCTACTTTAGTCGGATCGGATTCGATGAAAAGGGTCCTTATGAAGGGTAAATAGAAATTGGCATATCACGTTGTGGTCATTGCGTAGGTAAGAAACGTTCTTGTTAGAAACCCATAGCAGCCACGTAAAACATGCAAACAACAATTAGAGGACGTCTAACTTGTTTTTGCAGGGTATGCTATGTGATGTGATATGGCCAAAAGGATGTGATGAATGATATATGTGATGTATGAGATTGATCATGTTCTTGTACAAGGAATCACGACTTACATGTCGATGAGTATGACGATCTACAAGGATGATCATGGAGCCCCAAGATGGAGATCAAAGGAGCTATGTGATATTGGCCATATCATGTCACTATTATTATTTGATTACATGTGATGTTTATCATGTTTTGCATCTTGTTTACTTAAAACGACGGTAGTAAATAAGATTATCCCTTACAACAATTTCAAGAAGTGTTCTCCCATAATTGTGCACCGTTGCTACAGTTCGTCGCTTCGAAGCACCACGTGTTAATCAGGTGTGATAGATCCTTTCGTTCACATACAACGGGTGTAAGAAGTTTTACACATGCAAAAACTCTTAGGGTTAACTTGAAGAGCCTAGCATGTGAAGACATGGCCTCGGAACACAGAGACCGAAAGGTCGAACACGAGTCGTATGGAAGATACGATCAACATGAAGATGTTCACCGACGATGACTAGTCCGTCTCACGTGTTAATCGGACACGGCTTAGTTGACTTGGATCGTGTAACACTTAGATGACTAGAGGGATGCCTAATCTGAGTGGGAGTTCATTAATAATTTGATTAGATGAACTTAATTATCATGAACTTAGTCTAAAATCTTTACAATATGTCCTGTAGATCAGATGGCCAACGTTGTATTCAATTTCAACGCGTTCCTAGAGAAAACCAAGCTGAAAGACGATGGCAGCAACTATACGGACTGGGTCCGGAACCTGAGGATCATCCTCATAGCTGCCAAGAAAGATTATGTCCTACAAGCACCGCTAGGTGATCCACCCGTCCCACAGAACCAAGATGCTATGAACGCTTGGCAGACACGTTCTGATGACTACTCCCTCGTTCAGTGCGGCATGCTTTACAGCTTAGAGCCGGGGCTCCAAAAGCGTTTTGAGAGACATGGAGCATATGAGATGTTCGAAGAGCTGAAAATGGTTTTTCAAGCTCATGCCCGGATCGAGAGATATGAAGTCTCCGATAAGTTCTTCAGCTGTAAGATGGAGGAAAATAGTTCTGTCAGTGAGAACATAGTCACTATGTCTGGGTTACATAACCGCTTGACTCAGTTGGGAGTTAATCTCCCGGATGACGCGGTCATTGACAGAATCCTCCAGTCGCTTCCACCAAGCTACAAGAGCTTTGTGATGAACTTCAATATGCAGGGGATGGTAAAAACCATTCCTGAAGTATTTGCTATGCTGAAATCAGCAGAGGTAGAAGTCAAGAAGGAACATCAAGTGTTGATGATAAATAAAACCACTAAGTTCAAGAAGGGCAAGGGTAAAAAGAACTTCAAGAAGGACGGCAAGGAAGTTGCTGCGCCCGGCAAGCAAGCTGTCGGGAAGCAGTCAAAGTATGGACCCAAGCCTGAGACAGAGTGCTTTTATTGCAAAGGGAAGGGTCACTGGAAGCGAAACTGCCCCAAATACTTAGCGGACAAGAGGGCCGGCAACACCAAAGGTATATTTGATATAGATGTAATTGATGTGTACCTTACCAGTACTCGTAGTAACTCCTGGGTATTTGATACCGGTGCCGTTGCTCATATTTGTAACTCACCGCAGGAGCTGCGGAATAAACGAAAACTGGCAAAGGACGAGGTGACGATGCGCGTCGGGAATGGTTCCAAGGTCGATGTGATCGCCGTCGGCACGCTACCTCTACATTTACCTACGGGATTAGTTATAAACCTCAATAATTGTTATTTAGTGCCTATATTGAGCTTGAACATTGTATCAGGATCTCGTTTAATACGAGATGGCTACTCATTTAAATCCGAGAATAATGGTTGTTCTATTTATATGAGAGATATGTTTTATGGTCATGCTCCGATAGTCAATGGTTTATTCTTAATGAATCTCGAGCGTATTACTACACATGTTCATAGTGTGAGTACCAAAAGATGTAAGATTGATAATGATAGTCCCACATACTTGTGGCACTGCCGCCTTGGTCACATAGGTGTCAAACGCATGAAGAAGCTCCATGCAGATGGACTTTTAGAGTCTCTTGATTATGAATCATTTGACACGTGCGAACCATGCCTCATGGGAAAAATGACCAAGACTCCGTTCTCAGGAACGATGGAGCGAGCAACCAACTTATTGGAAATCATACATACTGATGTGTGCGGTCCAATGAGTGTTGAGGCTCGTGGTGGCTATCGTTATGTTCTCACCCTCACTGATGACTTGAGTAGATATGGGTATGTCTACTTAATGAAACACAAGTCTGAAACCTTTGAAAAGTTCAAGGAATTTCAGAGTGAGGTTGAGAATCAACATGACAGGAAAATCAAGTTTCTACGATCAGATCGTGGAGGAGAATACTTGAGTCACGAATTTGGCACACACTTAAGAAAATGTGGAATAGTTTCACAACTCACGCCGCCTGGAACACCTCAGCGTAACGGTGTGTCCGAACGTCGTAATCACACTCTATTAGATATGGTGCGATCTATGATGTCTCTTGCCGATTTACCGCTATCTTTTGGGGGCTATGCTTTAGAGACTGCCGCATTCACTTTAAATAGGGCTCCGTCGAAATCCGTTGAGACGACACCGTATGAATTATGGTTTGGGAAGAAACCTAAGCTGTCGTTTCTAAAAGTTTGGGGATGCGATGCTTATGTCAAGAAACTTCAACCTGAAAAGCTCGAACCCAAGTCAGAAAAATGCGTCTTCATAGGATACCCTAAAGAAACTTATGGGTATACCTTCTACCTCAGATCCGAAGGCAAGATCTTTGTTGCCAGGAATGGATCCTTTCTAGAGAAAGAGTTTCTCTCGAAAGAAGTAAGTGGGAGAAAAGTAGAACTTGATGAAGTATTGCCTCTTGAACCGGTAAATGGCGCAACTCAAGAAAATGTTCCTGAGGTGCCTGCACCGACTAGAGAGGAAGTTATTGATGATGATCAAGATACTTCTGATCAAGTTCCTACTGAAATTCGAAGGTCCACAAGGACACGTTCCGCACCAGAGTGGTACGGCAACCCTGTCTTGGAAATCATGTTGTTAGACAACAGTGAACCTACGAACTATGAAGAAGCGATGGCGGGCCCGGATTCCGACAAATGGCTAGAAGCCATGAAATCCGAGATAGGATCCATGTATGAAAATGAAGTATGGACTTTGACTGACTTGCCCGTTGAACGGCGAGCCATAGAAAATAAATGGATCTTCAAGAAGAAGACAGACGCGGATGGTAATGTGACCATCTATAAAGCTCGGCTTGTCGCTAAGGGTTATCGACAAGTTCAAGGGGTTGACTACGATGAGCCTTTCTCACCGGTAGCGAAGCTGAAGTCCGTCCAAATCATGTTAGCAGTTGCCGCATTCTACGATTATGAAATATGGCAAATGGACGTCAAAACGGCATTCCTTAATGGTTTCCTTAAGGAAGAATTGTATATGATGCAACCGGAAGGTTTTGTCGATCCTAAGAATGCTGACAAGGTGTGCAAGCTCCAACGCTCGATTTATGGGCTGGTGCAAGCATCTCGGAGTTGGAACATTCGCTTTGATGAGATGATCAAAGCGTTTGGGTTTATGCAGACTTATGGAGAAGCCTGCGTTTACAAGAAAGTGAGTGGGAGCTCTGTAGCATTTCTCATATTATATGTAGATGACATACTTTTGATGGGAAATAATATAGAACTCTTGGACAGCATCAAGGCCTACTTGAATAAGAGTTTTTCAATGAAGGACCTTGGAGAAGCTGCTTATATATTAGGCATCAAGATCTATAGAGATAGATCAAGACGCCTCATAGGTCTTTCACAAAGCACATGACTTGATAAGATTTTGAAGAAATTCAAAATGGATCAGTCCAAGAAAGGGTTCTTGCCTGTTTTGCAAGGTGTGAGATTGAGCTCGGCTCAATGCCCGACCACGGCAGAAGATATAGAAGAGATGAGTATCATCCCCTATGCCTCAGCCATAGGTTCTATTATGTATGTCATCCTGTGTACCAGACCTGATGTAAACCTTGCCATAAGTTTGGTAGGAAGGTACCAAAGTAATCCCGGCAAGGAACACTGGACAGCGGTCAAGAATATCCTGAAGTACCTGAAAAGGACAAAGGACATGTTTCTCGTTTATGGAGGTGACGAAGAGCTCGTTGTAAAGGGTTACGTCGACGCTAGCTTCGACACAGATCTGGATGACTCTAAGTCACAAACCGGATACGTGTATATGTTGAATGGTGGAGCAGTGAGCTGGTGCAGCTGCAAGCAGAGCGTCGTGGCGGGATCTACATGTGAAGCGGAGTACATGGCAGCCTCGGAGGCAGCACATGAAGCAATATGGGTGAAGGAGTTCATCACCGACCTAGGAGTCATACCCAATGCGTCGGGGCCAATCAAACTCTTTTGTGACAACACTGGGGCTATTGCACTTGCCAAGGAGCCCAGGTTTCACAAGAAGACAAGGCACATCAAGCGTCGCTTCAACTCCATTCGTGAAAATGTTCAAAATGGAGACATAGAGATTTGTAAAGTACATACGGACCTGAATGTAGCAGATCCGTTGACTAAACCTCTCCCTAGGGCAAAACATGATCAACACCAGAATTCCATGGGTGTTCGATTCATCACAATGTAACTAGATTATTGACTCTAGTGCAAGTGGGAGACTGTTGGAAATATGCCATAGAGGCAATAATAAAAGTATTATTATTATATTTCTTTGTTCATGATAATTGTCTTTATTCATGCTATAACTGTATTATCCGGAAATCGTAATACACGTGTGAATACATAGACCATGATATGTCCCTAGTAAGCCTCTAGTTGACTAGCTCGTTGATCAACAGATAGTCATGGTTTCCTGGCTATGGACATTGGATGTCATTGATAACGGGATCACATCATTAGGAGAATGATGTGATGGACAAGACCCAATCCTAAGCATAGCACAAAGATCGTGTAGTTCGTTTGCTAGAGCTTTTCCAATGTCAAGTATCTTTTCCTTTGACCATGAGATCGTGTAACTCCCGGATACCGTAGGAGTGCTTTGGGTGTATCAAACGTCACAACGTAACTGGGTGACTATAAAGGTGCATTACAGGTATCTCCAAAAGTGTCTGTTGGGTTGACACGGATCGAGACTGGGATTTGTCACTCCATATAACGGAGAGGTATCACTGGGCCCACTCGGTAATGCATCATCATAATGAGCTCAAAGTGACCAAGTTTCTGGTCACGGGATCATGCATTACGGTACGAGTAAAGTGACTTGCCGGTAACGAGACTGAACAAGGTATTGGGATACCGACGATCGAGTCTCGGGCAAGTAACATACCGATTGACAAAGGGAATTGTATACGGGGTTGATTAATCCTCGACATCGTGGTTCATCTGATGAGATCATCGTGGAGCATGTGGGAGCCATCATGGGTATCCAGATCCCGCTGTTGGTTATTGACCGGAGAGTCGTCTCGGTCATGTCTACTTGTCTCCCGAACCCGTAGGGTCTACACACTTAAGGTTCGGTGACGCTGGGGTTATGAAGATATGTATATGAAGAAACCCGAATGTTGTTCGGAGTCCCGGATGAGATCCCGGACGTCACGAGGAGTTCCGGAATGGTCCGGAGGTAAAGAATTATATATAGGAAGTGCTGTTTCGGCCATCGGGACAAGTTTCGGGGTTATCGGTATTGTACCGGGACCACCGAAGGGGTCCCGTGGGCCCACCGGGTGGGGCCACCTGTCCCGGGGGGCCACATGGGCTGTAGGGGATGCGCCTTGGCCTATATGGGCCAAGGGCACCAGCCCCTATAGGTCCATGCGCCTAGGGTTTCCACCAAGGAGGAGTCCAAGTGGTGGAAGGCACCCCAAGGTGCCTTGGGGGGAGGGGGACCTCCCCTTGGCAGCCGCACCTAGGAGATTGGATCTCCTAGGCTGCGCACCACCCCCCCTTGGTCCTCCTATATATAGTTGAGGAGAGGGAGGACTTCATAACACAGCCTTTGGTGCTTCCTCTCTCCCCGTTACGTCTCTCTCTCGTAGTATAGGCGAAGCCCTGCTACTGTGATGCCCTGCATCCACCACCACGCCGTCGTGTTGCTGGATCTTCATCAACCTCTCTTCCCCCCTTGCTGGATCAAGAAAGGAGGAGACGTCATCCGTTCTGTACGTGTGTTGAACGCGGAGGCACCGTCCGTTCGGTGCTAAGTTCATCGGTGATTTGAATCACGTCGTGTTCGACTACATCATCCCCGTTCTTTGAACGCTTCCGCTCGCGATCTACAAGGTACGTAGATGCATCTAATCACTCGTTGCTAGATGAACTCCTAGATGGATCTTGGTGAAACCGTAGGAAACTTTTGTTTTCTGCAACGTTCCCCAACAGAAGTCTTCTCCTCTATTCTTTCTTCTCTTCTTTCTTCTTCTTCTTCTTCCTCTTTATTTTATCGGGAACGAGGGTCGTCGAGAGGGTCGCCGAGCGGTAGAGGAGAAACCCTAAATAGAAAGTATCGTCGGTGTGAGATACATGTACCGTCGGTGTCGGACACTACATCCACATCCCACAAGTGGCGCGGGCTTCGACGCCCACGTCGCTTGTGGGAGATGTAGTGTCCGACATCGAAGGCCACATGTATCTCACACCCACGATACTTGCTAGCTATTTAGGGTTTCCTCTACCGAAAAGAAGAGGAGAAATAAATAAGAAGAAGAAAAAAGAAGAAAAAGAAGAGGAGAAGAAGAAAGGAATTGTGGAGAAGAAGAGAAAATAGAATATATTCTATTTACTCTTCTTCTCCACTATTCCTTTCTTCTTCTCCTCTTTTGTTTCTTCTTGTTTTTCTTCGATCTTCTCCTCTAGCTATTCCTTTCTTCTTCTCCTCTATTGGTCGAGGGTCGGGAACTAGGGTAGAGGGTCGAGGGTCGTTAAGGGGTCAAGGGTCGAGGGTTTCAGGGTCGTTGAGGGTTCGAGGGGTCAAGAATCGCCGAGGGGTCGAGAGAGGTTTCCTAGTGTCAAAGTATTGAAGAAATCCATGCCTTCATCATTAGCCGGAAGTAACCAGGGCATGTTGGTACGAAGTTCTGCAAAGTTGTTCTGGAATGGAGTCCCGGATAGAATAATCTGCCTTCTGGTACGAATTCAGCAAAGGCCTTCCAAATAGCGATATTCGGAAGGCTCTTGCTGAACTTTGTACCAAAAAGCGAATTATCCTATCTGGGACTCCGTTCCAGAACAACTTTGAAGAGCTTCCTACCATCATGCACATGTTACTTTCGCCTAATGATGAAGACATGGTTTTGTTGAATCCTTTGACACTAGGCAACCTCCCGACCCCAAGGCGATCCTCTCGAACATGAGAGGAAGAAGAGGATAAAAAAAGAAGAGGAAGAAGAAGAAAAAAAGAGGAGAAGAAAGAATAGAGGAGTTCTCTATTCTTTCTTCTCCTCTTTTTTTCTTCTTCTTCCTCTTTTTTTTATCGGGAACAAGGGTCGTCGGGGGACATAGATGTAGTGTCGTCGTTGTCAATATATACCCCCTCCCGATAGCTTACTATGATTAGGTAGCTAGTTCTACGTTTGGCACTAATATATCCATCTGTCATGTTTGAATAATAATTGCCATGTTGTAATATTTGTAGTAACTATGGACACCGCCCTAGACGAAGCAACAAAAGAAGCGTTGTTGAGGGAGATAATCGCACAAGGAAGTGATGCCGTCTCGTACTATCTCAACGAAACCGATGGTCTGGAAGGAGAGGGTGAACAAGCTGGCTACGGTGACCTAATGCCGGTGCAAGAAGAAGAACATGAGGACGGCTCCGGTGACCCTATGCCAGTGCAAGAAGGAGACCGTGATGACGGCTCCGGTGACCGAACCGAGTCCGGCCAGGTATATATATTAGTTAAGCCTATGCTGACTAGCTGATTGATGCATTCATTATTTTGGTATGTACACATATTAATTAAGTCTTTGTTCTTTTTTCTAGCCCTCCGGATCGAGCACAACATCGGTAAAGAGACGAGGCCCGAAGAAAAAGTTGAGCTCGGATGAAAAGCTTGAGATCACAGCAATCGCGCCTGACGGCCAACCTATTGAACCCCTCCGGACAAAGAGCGCATTTGTTGCTCAGTGCGTGGTTCTGGTTAGGGACAAGATCCCGATAAGCATCCAGCAATGGTTTAAGCCGGCTACAGAAGACCTTGAGGTGTCTTATGTCAATGATATGCAGAAAAATGATCTTTGGACTGAGCTAAAGTCAAATTTCACCCTACCGCCTGAGGATAATCCAGAGAACCCAGTTAAAGAGAAATTGATCAAGTCTTTTGCTCTGAAGAGGATGGCAGAACTATTCAGGAGGTGGAAGAAAGAGCTGAATAGGTTTGTCGATAAAAAAGAGACACCAGAATTCAAGGGAAGATATGAGAAGATCAGAGATCACTGGCCCGCATTTGTGGCCTACAAGACATCGGAAAAGAGTCAGAAGATGTCGGCGACAAACAAGCAAAATGCTGCGAAGAAGAAGCTTCACCATCGCACGGGGTCAGGTGGCTACCTCGTAGCCCGGCCTAAGTGGCCCAAGGTTGAGAATGATCTGGTTCATAAAGGGATCGAACCAGAGACAAATAACTGGCCAGACCGTTGTCAGACTTGGTTCTTCGGGGCTGGCGGAACCTTGGACCCTGAAACAGGAAAGTGCATTTGGACGAACGAACAAATGGACATACCGGTCAGTAAGCTTAAGCAGTATATCGAAGCAGCGCAGGAAGGGACGTTCTTTCCAGACAGAGAGCACGACGAGCTCACAATGGCCCTCAGGAATCCCGAGCACCCTGGACGGACACGAGGCACGCCAGACTCCGTTCCATGGAAGGTTGGGTTTCCGGACGCAGGCGGTTACAAATCCCATGAGAGGAGGAAAAAAGTGCAGAAGACCGAACTGCAGGCGTTGCATGCAAGGGTACAAGCGATAGAGGAACGAGAAGCAAATCGCAGCAAACGTACTGCCGAAGCCTCCCCCGAAGCTACCCCGCCATCTCAGCGCAGAAGCAGCGTGGCTTCCACCGAGCTGCTTCAGCCGGAGCATGCCTTGACGGCTCCTGCCAGCTATCCTGTGGATGCTATAACGGAGTCTCAAAATTGCCACCTTATGACGCAATGGATGAATTTGAAGGTCAAGGCGGCTGTTGGCTCTGTTTATCCTACTGAACCCGGCGCAACTTTTCACTGCCGGCCGATTCCAGAAGGATATGCTAGGGTGATGGTGGATGAGATAACGGAGGGATTTGAGGAACTCCAGCTTGACCACCCTACCGGTGAAGGGGAGACTCGGCTGGGGTCTGCTCTGAAGACTCCATGCCTATGGCGGAAGGACCTCATCAACCTTCCGAACTGGACGCCTCCGCCTCCTCCTCCTCCGGCGAGTCAGGGCACTCCGCCTCCTCCACCGCCTCCTCCTCCGGCGAGTGACGATCAGGGCCCTCGCCCGGCTCCTTCTCCGGCGCGTGGCGGCACTCCGTCTCCGTCTCCGCCTGCGCCGACGCGCCCGAGCAGCCAACCTCCTCCTTCTCCGCCTCGTCAGCAAGGGCAGAAGAGACCTGCCGCCGCTCCAGCTGCTCCGGCAGGTCGTAGTCCTTCTCCTCCGCCTCTTAAGCAAGTAAAGAAGACAACCGCTTCGTCTACTCGGTCGGCGTCTAGCAGTACAACCAGAGGCAGGAGGACATACAGATTCGGTCCTTCTCTGAAGACTCCAGAGAAGTTACCATACGAGAGGACCCAGGAGGAGAACGTCGAGATCGCGCGAGAAGAAGTGAGGAAATTCTTTGAAGGGGTGAAAGCAAAGAAACATCCACCTCCGGAGGAGAAGGTAGATCGGGTGAAAGTGAAGCGCACTCTGGCTGCCCTGACAAAACCACCAAAGTCTGATCCGCCGAAAGGAAACTATGAGCGCATTATTGAAAAGGAATTTGCCGAAGCGGAGCAGTCGGGAAGTACTGTCAGTGATGAAAGGCTGAAAAAACGACGAGCTGGGAAACAAATTGCCCAGCTCGGCAAACAAGCGAAGCAATCATGCCCCCCGCTCAAGGTGCCTAGCCACAACATCGCTAATGATCTGAGGATGGTGCCCGGTTATAATAATCTTGCAGATTACCTGCCCGACGAAGTACATTATGAACCCATGGACATGCAGATGCAAAGATACGAGTACGGGAAGCCTCTCGTCAAAGATGAAAGATCTCTATCAACGATGATGCGAAGATTGCATGATTGGTACTTGAAAATCTGCAGAGACTCTGGGGGGAGGAGTACTTTGTATGTGAGAGTTAAAAAGGAGCATGACCTCGTTGGAATTGATCTGTTGCCTGTTCCATTTGAGGAGTTCTATCAGTTTTTCAATCAATTGGCCCTCAATAAAACAACGGTCGCCTGCTACTGTCTGTAAGTAGTACTACTTCTGTCATTAAGTTTCTCTATATAGCTTAGCTCTTTCATTGCATGTATTTATAATCATCCTCACTATATTATGCAGATTGAAGATCGTCGAATTGAAGAAAAGACAAGTCGGTGATATTGGGTTCATTAACACATATCTCATAGATGCAACTGAGGTTAAACTTCATGCCGCAGCTACCGAGGCCAACATGCTACAATCGTTTGTAATAAATCAAAACAAAGATATAATACTCTTTCCTTACAACTTCAAGTGAGTGTTACTGTCTTGTGCGTATTCGGTTTCCCTTATATATTAGTCAAGGTTATAGTAATGTAATTCATGAGTTATGCATGCGTGTGCAGTTTCCACTATATTCTCCTAGAGATTAAGCTTGAGCAAGGACTAGTAACCGTCTTAGACTCAAGACGAAAAGATCCCCAGGACTATGCAGACATGACTGAAATCCTCAAGAAGTAAGTTAAATCGATCATTATCCACCATATCAGCAACTTTGTTCATTTCCTGATATCAAGTAATTGTTTTCTTTGTCCGGCAGGGTTTGGAGAAAATTCACCAAAAAAGTTCCGGGACTGCCGAAGGAGCTGGAATTTAGACACCCAAAAGTAAGTACTATAGTAGCATGTTCCGCGCATCTCCTAGTGATTCAAGCGCTAGTTTCATCAATACCATTTAGCATTCTTGCTTATCAGTTTGATTGACCTCTATTTCTTGTAAAGTGGTTGTGGCAGGAACAAGAGAATGATTTCTGTGGATACTACATCTGCGAGTCCATCCGCCACACGACGTGTGAGCGGGGCGGGTACTCTAACGAACAATATGAAGTACGTAAATAACAACATTCACAATTTTATTTTATTACCATCATTTGTGTTGAGTTTCATTCATTCATATATATGTATTGACCCCCTTCTTTAAATTAGATGTTTCGGAAGCGGGATGAACTCCTAGCACCAGCTCGCATGCGAGGAATTCAAGAGGAATTGGCGGCATTCTTTCTTGACCACGTGATCCCTGAAGACGGAGAATTCTATGTTGACCCTGAGTCCGTATGATTATATTTGTAAGAGATAATTACTGTATATATGTAGCCGGTAGTGTCAGATAGATATACGAGAACTTGTTGTTCGACCAATCTCTCCGAGAAGGAGAGGTGGTCGATATAACTTCTCTCTGTATGCATATATATGTTCATGACGATCTTCTGTTTCCTTCGTTTGCTTTACTAGCTAGCCAGCGTGTCTAGTCCTCTCTATACGTATGTATAGTACGTAGCGTCGACCAAGCACGGACATAAGAGAGGACACTTCTCTATATTAATTATAGCTAGCTAACACAATATATGAAACACCTAAATTAACCCCCCAAAACCCCCAACCCTCCCTCCATTCAAAAAAAAACTAAAACCACAGCCACAGAAATGCTGACGCGTGGATGCCTATTGGTCCCGGTTGGTGCCACCAACCGGGACCAAAGGGTCTACTGACTGGGCTCTGCGCACTGCCCACGTGGAGGGGCTTTAGTCCCGGTTCTGGATTGAACCGGGACTAAAGGGGGGAGGTATTAGTACCGACACTTTAGTCCCGGTTCAGGAACCGGGACTAAAGGCCCTTACGAACCGGGACTATAGGCCCTTTTTCTACCAGTGTTGTCTGGTCCTTGACAGCGCGGGCAACTCCAGGGGAAACCCTAGATCTCCTTGGGATCGAACGATGGCGGCACTTTTGCGTCGTAGTCCCTCTTTAGGGCATTGTTTTGGAGTTTGCTCCGGTTGAAGGGACCAGCGACGTCGGCGGCGCACGTCTGGTGGAGCAACTGCCAATGAAAATCGCGTCGACTACGGTCATGGCGGACTATGATGTCGTTCCCTTGTCGAGGCATCGTCGTTGCAGTCTGCGTCATCAGGCTCGGGATGCTCCGGGGAAACCCTAGATCTGGGTCTTCCGGATCGGACGATGATGGCGTTTTATCGCTTTCCTTCCTGGGGGCATCGTTTTGGAGTAAGTGCTGGCTGGGGGGATGGTGGAGCGGTGCTTCATCTCACACATTGATGGCGACGGATATCGGCGGCATTGCGCTGTGGAGGCTCGGCGTCCGATGCACGGAGATGGACTCGCGTTGGAGGAGGCTGTTGTCCGGCGTCATGGTGACGTCGATGGCAGAGTGGCCAGACAAGGTAGAAGCCTCAATATGATCTGAAGACGGACCTGTGGAAGATGGCGGCGACGACACACGAGTGCGTCTGACCGGATTGTGCCCCAGACCCGGTATGTGGCTCGGCTGGGGCTTCCGAATGAGTTTCGGCTTCCGGCTTTTGATGTTAGGCTTAGGTGAGTGGTTCGGGTAGTGGCCCAACTAGCACCCCTTCGTCATTTTGAATAGGAGTAGTGGCATATGTTGCCAAGATGGTGGATTCAGGCACATTGTTGTAATACTTTGTAAGGTCCTCGAGAATAATCAATAAAGTGGCCGTATGCATCTTCCAGATGCAGAAGCCGGGGGTCATCCTCCTTTTCTAAAAAAATGTACTTTTGATGTTCATGAATTTTATAAGTGTTTGTACATCCTAAAAAAATTGTTTGTATATTCACTACAAAAAATTGTATAGTTCGTTGGTAAGTACACACATGGATTTCGCGAAGAAAAGGTACGATACATAGGATCTTAGACCATGGAACATGTACAAAGAGAGAACCTGGTGCAAGTACAACATACCCAAGGATTATAACCTTTCCCAAATATTAACGTTTAATTTTACATGTTGCAATACAGATCAGCGGTACGAAATAACACTGATTATGCGTCATTGATTAACATTGCACTCTAAATAGCATTTTAAAAATATCTATCATGTAAAATAACATCATATTCAAAATCTGCATATTTTTAATCAAAATTCATATATAACATGTTAAAATTGAAGTTCCGGTTTAAAAGATATGGTTATTTAAAAATATATATTTATTTTCAATAGACTGCGGGGTGATCAACGCATATATCAGGGGGTTTATGTAAAACTGCAAAATAATGATTCATCGTGACTTAAATATGGACCGTGGTTAATTAGCATAAAAGGCAGGGGGTTTTGTGTAAAATGTAAAAAAATGATTCGTTCTCACTTAAGTATGGACTGTTGGTCAATTAATGAAAAAGGCAGGGGGTTTTCTGCAAAAAGACGCGGCGGACGAACAGAAGCATTATGTGCTTTATTATTACTACCACATATGTCTGTGTGTTGCAACGGGAGAGATAATTGATGTGTCCATTAAAATATTCATGAGCACAACCCAACAACATTCCAATGACGTCACCGCCTACGGTAAAGAGGTGCACACTGAGTTCTAATAGAAATTCATATAAATTATACATTAAGAAGCATGCTACACATACAATACTTTTGGTATGGGCTTTGTACGACGATTCTGATCTTAAAGAGCCTAATTTTAAAATATTTTATACCAAAGACATTATTTGTAAGTTGAAGCAATGTTTGAATTTTGTGTCAAATCATGAAAAAATCGCAATAAAAGAGTTCTGTAAAATGTGTTTTAGGCTATTTCTACAAACGCTTGAAGATCAATAAAAAAATTGTTTGCGTATAAGGGAAACAACCTGAATTTGTTGCATGCAACTCGACGCTTACATGCCTCTCACCTTCCTGGTTGCATTATTTTTGCTGCACATCACGGTCGCATGCTCTGCAGCAACGCTTATATGCGTGTCCCTCCCATGTCCCTCGGTACCAATTCCTTTTTGTTATTTCATGTATGCCAAACCCTTGGTATTAGTACCAATTCCTTCGTGTTATTCTCTCCTTTATTTTTTTGAAAACCCCCCATATATTAATTAAAAGGTTATTATAATCGTTCATTACAAGATTGGCCACGCAGGGCGGAACACTATTAAGAAGAATCCCATCAGATCTACTAATAAAGCTAAACTTTGCAATTTCATGAGCCACCCCATTGGCTAGCCGATTGACCTTTGCAATTTTAATGTTCTTGATCATCCTAAAAATACTTAGGGCTTATTTCTTCAGATCAAAGAGAGGAGACCTGTCAAGTTTCTCATTTGCAGGGAAAGAACGAACAAAAGCACAATCGGTCTCCAAAATAATGGACTGGTGAAGAGTGATACCGATATATAAAGGCCTGCCAGGTATGCACACAGTTCAGCTTCATTCACGCTGGAACACTGGCCCGGAAAGTCCCACGAAGAAATAATAACTTCACCGGACGTGTAATAATAACTTCACCGGACGAGTTTCTAGCGACCACCCCCACACTGGCGACATTAGTACTTTCCACATAACTGGCATCGACATTGATCTTGATATAACCATCTTCATATTTTTCTTTGAATCTCCCATTCCTTTTTTTGCCCATTGATCACGCCCTTTATTCTCTCATTTCTTTATTATATATGCCCATTGAAACCGATCATTCATACTTAATTTAGCGCCAAAACCTCACATGAAATATAAGCCACATGTAAGCCCACCTTTGTTTTCTTATTCTTGAGGCATTTTTCTTTTTAGAGGACCGGCTTGCTTATTTTCCAGACAACTTATACACGTACATAAACTTCTGGAATTTTCATGCAAAAAACCAAGGTGAGACTATTTTATTGGATAGTGAACTCGAAGTTCTAGCACTAGCATTGCCCAGCTCCATTGGTTGCCACCTTCTAAACGGTGGTGGAGAACTCGGGTTCAAGACCACATGAATAAATTATTATTTTTCTTTTTTTGAGGGAATAAATTAATTTTTTCTGCGGTGGAATTCTTTATCGCACAATAACCTTGGGCCGGCCCCTACAGGAAAATACTCAATCGCGGAGTGCCGGGCCCATTGCCCACGTGCGAGCCATGCGACCGATGAGCCACAAAAATTCGAAGTCGGTTGACGGATGTGTTTTTATTTCCTTATTTTATTTTATATGCAAATGGACGCACCAAATGACGGACGAAAAATCTGGTAATAAGGGTCGTACGAAAAAACACGAGTAAGAAACGCTCGTGCCTTTAATAGAAAAAGGAAAGTACTGATTAAGGGTGCAACATAAAATTAATTTTAGAAATAATTAATATGCAAGATTATATCATATTTAGAATCTACAAATTTTTCTGAGTGATTTTCATATATGGCACGCTAAATTTAGAGTTGGGGTTTGAAAGATATGAATATTTTTTTAAAATACTTGAATCTGCAAAAAAGAGAGAATATTTTGGCCGAAATTGTACTGTGTAGACCATGTGCTACGCGACACTTGGCCAGGCAGCTCTATATTATAGCCAAAATTGAAATTCGCGGAAAAAAGGGGAGCACCCAGGGTCGAACCCACGTCTCCCGAATGGTAAAAATACGCCCAGCCCGACCTCATCCCACGGCGTTCGGGTTTGAACTCTGAAACGACCGCCACCGGGTCCTGGGTGCATGGTGGCGTCTTCTTCTTTAATCTTCCCAGCACGCCGTACTCTCCATATCTCGTCTCTTTCTCGCGGCGGTGTGTGTAGATCGAAGACATCAGTGTTGGACCCAGCCACCCAGGGCAGCAGCGTCGGCGACCCAGGTATCTTCTTCTCCTGTCTCTCGATCCTGCTCCCTCTCTAATCTGCAACGGCACATGGCAGTGACGCAACACAGACCTATTTCTTTATCCGCCTTGAAAGACCACATTATTTCTTTTGCGCGTTTGCTAATCCATCCCCACACTTCAATTCGATTCGATTCCATATGTTCCGACCTGATCCGATCATGCTGAACACGCTGGCTGCAGTGTTGTGGTTGCATTGCACGCCCCCATGAGTGGGGTTCAAATATCACCATCACCGGCCGTGTGAGGCCACAAATGTCATCTTGCTCCCCTCACTACTATATTCCTGATCCACGATTGTCATCTTGGTCCCCTGTACGATTTGATTACATGATGTTGTGTCTCAAGTTTTACTCTGAATTATTTGTTAGATGCTTAATGAAATTCATAGCTAAGCAATTTTTTTCTTCTGTCTTACCAATGATGGAAGGTAGGTTTAGCTGAAAATTTCTACATCAACCTTGAGGTCCATAACGTTCTCCTAATTATAAGCAGCCCAAACCGTACAGATGTATTTGTTTGAGGGAGAGGACTGTCTATGATCAGAAGCACCAATATGTGAGCATCATGTGTGTGAGAGATGGCAAGAGTATGTGATATGTATTTCTGTGTGCACTACTAAGATGTGTTGACTGTTCATTTTGCTACATGCAGCCAAATTCGTAAAGAGGCATTTGTTTGAGGGAGAGGACTGTCTGTGACCAGAAGCAACCATACGTGATCATCATGTGTGTGAGAGATGGCTAGTGTATGTGATATGTATTTCTGTGTGCACTATTAATATTTATTGAGTGTTCATGTTGCTACGGTAAGTTCATGATTGATTATGGAAACAATAAGTTACTTGATACGGGTTAATAGGTTAGTCCTAGAAATGATATATAATTGCTTATAATTGCATATAAAACATACAAGATTGGTACTATAATAGCATGGAACAATTAAAAATTATAAATACACTGGAGATGTATCAGGGCAGAGAGAGCCGCTCTTCCTTGACGCGCCGGGGCGGCAGAGAGAGCCGCTCCTCCTTGACGCACATTGGCGCTGGCAAGAGGCACTCCTCCTTCACGCAGCGTCCCCGGCGGCGGAGCCAGGTCGCTGAGGTGGAGCATGGAGCGACAGAGCATCAACTCCATCTGCTCCTCGTACTCCGCGACGGTGGCGGCGTACACCTGATTCGCCACCGCCGGCCCGAACTGATGTTGCTGCGGCGACTGGTCCTCCTCGTCACCAGAGGAGATGACGATCTCCGTCTTCGTTGAGGAGCCGCCCGCTGACGAGGACGATGCCCCGGAGTTCGAGGGCGGTGTCGCCACGATCCTCCAGAGCCCGGCCCAGAACCGCCGTCTGCCGACGCTGATGCTCAGGACTTGCCCATCTTGGGAGATGTGGAGGGAGGGAAGAGGGGAGGAGGAGGATTGATTGTGATGTGGACAGCGCCGAGCGTGGCTTATATAGCTGCGGTCAGGCCATCCGAAGGGCCGGTCAGCCGCTTCAATGCGGCGCAGCAGCCAGAGTCTGTTCCTCGGTAAGTTGTGTCCACATTGAAGCGGCGGCTCCCGGGAGGTAGTGTTGGTCAGCGCCACCCTCTCTCCCTCCGGTCACATCGTGGTATCAATGTCGGCCGCTGCGTGCTCTGGGCCGGCATGAATGTGCATGGTAAGCGGCGTATGCATAGGAAGGAAAGCGCGGAGGGGCAGATGGGGTGCTTTTGGTGGGCCAAGGCGGTCAGAAGCGGGCGTGGCAGCAGTCCGGACTCCTGCAAAGCCTCCCGAGTTTGTCTCTGATTTGCAGAAGAAAACGCGTCCGGACAGCCCCACAAACCGATACAAGACCGCGTTAAATGGCTTACACAGTCCAAACGCATGCAGAAAGTTTACGGGTGTGCCTTGGAGATGCCTTAACACACACGTTCATACTTGTGACAGTTAGAAGCTGGTACCCGATTTGTGCGTTTCTTTTCTTGACAATCGCTTGTTCTGGAACGGCGGTGGAATTAAAATCCGAAGAACATTAGGAAGGTCAATCCGTCGACTGCACCAATCGGAAACGCGTTGGCCGTCCCTCCCTCTCTCTCGATGCTGCTATAAATGATACAGTATATACGAACCCAGCAGCAGACGACGCACTGCGACCTCGCCCCTTCGCGCGGTACAATAGGACTGCAGATCAAACCATGCAACCGGCCATGGCGGATCATGACCCTACTGACCAGCAGGAGGACTCGTAAGTTTTTCTGCACTCCTGCAAATTTATCTCTGGTATGTGTAGTCGCTGATCACATCGTCCCATACGTTGTCTGCTGTGTTGTTCTTTCCCCTTGGCGATCTGCCGGCTAGTCTAGTCTCTCAAATTGCTGTAATATGGACAGTTATCACTTTTTTTGGAACGTAAATTAATAAAGCTCCAAGGCAGCATCCAGACAAGGTTTCAACAATACAAACCAAATTTAAAGGTTCCTCGGGCTCGAAGGCCTGGCACAGGGTAAGTTCAAAGACGATAGCTAAAAACAAAAGCGGAGCGAGACATGTAGCTCAACGCAAAAGACTCAAGCTGGCTGTTCTTCTTGACGCGATTTCACCATGTACAACTTTGATCTGCTCCATGATCCTGATCATGCGGTCCTCATCACGCGGCTTCCCCAACGATGCCCAAGCCTGTAATAAAATATGGCATTTGAAAAGGATGTCAGCTGGGTGTGCAGAGAACTTATGTTCTATGGTTATTTTGTCCCGCACAGACCAAAGCGACCAAAAAAGCGCCCCTACGCACCGCCAAACCACCCTCGCGTTGGCACCCCTCTGCGTCGACAGCAAAGTCAATAGATCGTCGCTAGAGTGCGGGTTTCAATTCTGATTGAAAGCATCTCTCACCGCACTACACACAAATCTAGCTAAGCAGCACCCGAAGAACACGTGGTTAGCGTTTTCGCCAAGATTGCAAATGGCGCATGTCCCGTCCGCCGGCCCGTTACGTTTGGCCACGTTATCCGAGGTAGGAAGACGGTTTCTGAACATTTGCCACATAAAATTTTTGATCTTAAGGGGGATGCCTGCCTTCCATAGCCCCTTAGCCATGTCTAGCTCATTCCCCTCTCTCAACTTATCGTATAAAGATTTCACCGAAAATTTCTGGGATGGGGTTAGCGACCAAGTTATAGTGTCGTTATCCTGGCTGAGATCCCTCCCCTCGAGGTCAGCCACTAATTCACCCCAGGAGGCAGCCTCTCTAGGCTCCAGCGTCCTCAAGAAGGAGATGGCCGGAGGGTGCACGTGCATGGCATCGGCCACCAGGATGTTAGTGTCCGTGGCCAATTGGTATAGCTCCGGGTGTGATTGCCACAACGGCACTTGACCCCACCAGCAGTCAAGCCAAAAACGTGTGGACGAACCATTGTTCACATTGAAATGAGCTCCTACCAAGAGTGCCGGCCTCACCGCTTGGATCCCGTTCCATAACGCCGAGCCCTTGGCCTTGGCCTTTAAAAGATTTCCATCCGGGAAATATTTTGCACGGAGGATATCCGCCCAGAGTCCCGACTCATTTTGGGCAAGGCGCCACCACCACTTGGTGAGCAAGGCCACATTCATTAATTTAGAATTCGTGATCCCCAAACCACCGAACTTTTTGGGTCTGCAAACCGCTGCCCATTTCACCAGGTGGTACTTGCGTTTAGTCCCGGTTCCTTCCCAAAAGAACCGAGAGACAGTTATCACCTACCCTAATTCCTGCTGCAATCCTTTGGTTTGCCTACTTTTCTATTGAAATTTTGGCTGCGAAGCCCCCCCCCCTCCCTCGGTGTACATTTGAAGGGAAAAAAATCTAATGATATTTTTAGTGAAGGATTGGTTTTAGGAAGTCTTATTGAAGCCCCCTCCCCCCCTCTCTCCAACGGTAAATTTGTGCGAATTTGTGTGAATCATCGAAACAACTATGTATTTTTGTGGTTTTAGTTTTTGTCTAAATTCACAAGCTATGACGTTCAACTCTTGCATTTTTGTTTAATTCATGAAGGACACGCCTGACTCATTGGTGAAAATATGCAAGACTCGAGATATAAAATGTTGTATAAATAGTGTTTTCCTATTGCATTAAGTGCCGTTTTATAAGATACTTCTTCCGTCCCATAATATAATACGTTATTAGATCTAACATGTATATTGGATTAATGACGTCTTATGTTGTGGGATGAAGGATATATTGGATCACCAATCATATTTCGCTTGGCTTTTAAATTTGAATTACTGCGTGCCCTTATCGAACCTGGTGCTAGAAGCTCCCACACCTACAGAGTCCCTTGTATAGTGCAATGCAGAGGGATCACGTTGAACCCAAAACCTCTTAACACAATTGATTACATTTTTATTTAAAGATAAGAGGTCATAAACAACCACAATATACTCATAATCGTATGTATGGGAGGGGTTAAAGGGGATGCGGAGGAGGAAAAGGAAGATTAGATAAGGTATGACTCCTTTGTGATAATGGCGCCCGCGCACAACTTTAGCTATGTAACTTTTTATTGCACTCCTCGGCTAACTCATCACTCCATCTATCCAACTTTGCCCCTTGACCATAGTTTTGCTTTGATTTTGCTGCGATTTTTTCCCATCACGCCACTTCTGTGCTCCTTATCGTCTTTGGCTCCTTCACATTTCACACCTAGAAAAAGAGGTCGATACTCTATTTTATCTTTCTAATATAGTGATTTTTTTATATTTCTTTACAAAGATAGTACCGTTTTATTCTATGTAGTGATCCGTATTTCTTTATAAATCCAAAATCGCTTTGTGGCGTGATACTCCAAAAATCCAAAATAAAGAAGGGGTATAAATCGATTCCCAAATTAAACCCTCTCCTCGGCTGCCTCGAAAAAACAGAGCAGTAGTGCACGGCTCCGGCGAATTAAACCCTCGCTCGCCGCCCTCCTCCGCCTCCGGCGTCGCCTCGCCGGCACGCCGTGACCCACCATGTCCGTGGACGACTGCTTCATCCCGCTCCCCTCCCCACTCCATGACCGCTGGCGGTGCGGCTCTCACCCCTGCCTGTCCCAGCTAGATCTGGACGACCGCGCGGCCGCCGGTTCTGGCACGGCGGGCGAGGGAGACGCCTCGCATGGCGTCCCCAGACGCATCCTGCGGAGCCCTAACCGCCCACTCGCCGTCCCCCCGACGCGCCTCCCTCCTCCTCCCCTCGATCCGCTGCCTACGTACGTCAAGGAGCCCTAACTTGCGATGTCTCCCTGTTCCGTCTAGCTGTTCTGATCTATCAATTTGCTCTAGTTCAGTTCGATTCGTTTCTAAACTAGGCTGTCTGTTTTGAAGAACAAATTGTTTCCGTTCCAAAATGTGCTGAAATTGGAAATGAATCGAAGAACACATTCTTAGGGCTGAAATTATCAATGTATACCGGAACAAATTCTTGTGGTTCTGAATTTGCTGAAATTGGAAATGTGTATGAGAACAAATTCTTACAGTTTCTAAAACTTTGCTGAAACTAGTACTGTATCTGAGAAGGTGAGAACAAATTATTAATAGAATTCTAGGGGTTGCTGAATTTAGAATATTAATAGTCTGTGTTGATGACTCTGCTTCATTTTACTGTGATGCTGAATAAATCATATGTTATGGTTCAAGGTATAAGGGGAATTCGCTGCATGCCTTCCCAGAGGACGAGCCAAAGCAACACCAAGTCGCAGTTTCACGCGCCGCTTCTAAGGGGAGATATGCAAGGTAAAACTCCTAGCATCTTCAGTTTTTTTTTCTGGGTTGCTCTATGTTCAACACCACTGTGCATGGTCATTTTGCATTCTGAAATGTGATTTCCAGATCTATAGCTCAAATACTCTGGTTCCCAATGTTAACTTGTCCGTTTTTGTTTATATTCTCCTGTTCCCATATGGTTAGCCTGATTTTGTTCTTAAAAAATAAACATTCTACACTGCAGAGTGCATCAGTGATGGGCTAAGAATTGTACTGAAAACAGAGCATGCTATCCGTTCCAAAAACATTCTCTGATTCTAAAATTTACTGAAATTAGAATAAAATATACAGAATGTGTCGATAACTCTGTTCCCTTCACTATATTCTATTTAACACATGTGTTCTGGTTCAGGTTTAAAGAGAATTTGAATGCCAAGCCACAGGAGACGAAGCAACACCATGATCAAGTTGCTGTCTCATGCGCCCCTTCAAAAGGGAGGTATGCAAGTTGAACACTCCTAGCCTCTTACTTATTTATTTATTTTGGATTGCTCTTTGTACAACACCATTGTGCATCTTCACTTGGCATTCTGAAATGTCATTGCAAGATCAATAACCCAAATCCTCTGGTTCTCAGTATTAAGTCGTCCATTTTTTGCTTATATTACAAACGGTTTTTCCAGGAAATTGGTTAACACAACCCCTCCCGTTAGCATTCTACACTGCTAGCTGCATCTGTGACGGGCTTAGAACTGTGCTGAAACACTCAGCAATCTGTTAAAAATAAATTATCGCAACCTCATATTTTGCTCTCATTGTGTTGTGTCATGTAGTTCTTGGCCCGTTTCTGCGATGCAGCTGTTTCTTTCCGGCATCCCCACCTGACAGCTGTTCAATTCATCATGTCAAATTTTAATTCTAAACAATCTTGACAAGTTTTTAAACATGTTTCAAGAACTCTGCATGCACCTTCATCATAAAAGAAAATCAAATCGGTAAATCTGTCAAATTTTAATTCTGTACAAACTCAACGAGTTTTTAATCATGTTTTGAAAACTCTGCATGCACCTTAATCATGAAAGAAAAGCATCTGGGTAAATGATGCACTTAACATTTCTCACATTACGGCATGATATATGCGGATTTTTTTTTGAGGGGCATAACAATCAGTTCACAATAATGAATCAGGAATCGAGATGGTTGGATGTCCCAGGAGAGGAGCACTCCTGAAGGTATCAACATGGAGGAACATGCTTTGAGGTTTCGGCCTCTGCCCCGACCCAAGATGCGTGGCTTTGACCGGGCTTCCATCGGAATTCCACCTGTAATGCAAAAGAGGAAACCTCCAGAGGTGAGGAACGCTCTCCGTGAAAGAAGAGTCGCGGCCAAACAAAAGGATGCGCGACACCACGCGGAAGTGGCCCTACGTAAATACAACAGAGCGAACAACATTAATGTCTTCCCCTCTCTCTCTCTCTCTCTCTCTCTCTCTCTCCATGTATGTGAGCTTGTGACAGTCGGGATGGCTTTTCAGCCTGATTATCCATTTAAAACATGTCTTTCCATTTTGTTTTTTTCAGTTTGAGCTGGTGGAGGTAAAAGTAATATCTATATTTTACGAGTTTGGAGGGGCCGGCGCCCATTATAACTTCACAGCTAAGCAGCCTGAGGACCAGCAGAATGCGGATGCTGACAGTACCAAGCTTTTCTTCTCTGAAGTTGACCTCTATTTTCGGAGTGAGAGTGATGTGATTATGTGCTGTATAGTTGGCGAAAATGACGCAGGTACCTTGTTCCTATTGCTTCTTTCCTGATTTTTGCCATGTTTCCTTGTTGTTCATGAGGTTTGCGTGAGGTGCAGTTAGCTGTGCTGTTCACACACATGCCGTCGCAACCTCATATTGATATTTGTCTAACTCTTTGTTTGTTCTATCTATGTTGCAGGGCGTTGCTATGGCTGTGAAAACTACCAGCCTGTTGTTCACCCAAGCAGCCAAGCATACGGCGGCGGTAGTAGTACTTGTATTGAGCATCCTGGTTCAGATGGCGATAGCGACAGCGACTAATGATGTAGCACTTGGAGCCTGCTGGCTAGCGCTGGCTTGTGTGACCAATCTTCTCTGGTGTATATTCACTTGCTTGCCTTTTGCGAGAATATCCATCGCATGGAGTAGATATGGATTAACTTAAGTTACTACCTCTCTCTCAGTTTAAAGGGCGTGCGCGTACCCCTAGATCGTCATTTTGACCAACCTAATACAAGTCCCCCGCGTCGCTCCTAGGGGCGGCACGGGCGGAACCCCCAGCGCCGGCACCTCCGCTCCCCCATCCCCTCCACCCCCCTCGCCGTCGCTGGCGCACGTCTGCGGGCAAAGCCCCCTGGCGGCCGGCGACGGCGGGATCCGCTCTCCCAGCGCAGGTGGTGGTGGGGGCTTCGGTGCTGCAGGTCCGCGGCTGCTCCGGCGGCCCCGGCGTAGATCCGGCGCCTGGCGGCGCTCCGGTGGCTCCTGGCTGCGTGGATCCGACGAATGGAGGTGCAGGCGGGTGGCTCAGCTGCTCGGCGGCGGCCCATCTGGCGGTGCGGCGACTGTGGTGGACAGGCGGGTTGGCCGCCTGTCCTGCTCGGTGGGATGGGGCGGGGTGACGGCCCCCCCTCCCTGGCTTGGTGCCCCGGTTCTGGCCGGCCTTGCTGTTCCGGTGTGGCTGGCGGCATGATGGGTGGTGGGGGAGGCTCAACCCCCCTCGGCTGTGCGGTGGGCGACCACAGCGGCTTCTTCGCAGCGCCTCTGGTGGCGTCGGCGGACTCCGAAGGCTTCGGCTAGGCGTTTCTCCGGCGTGTGGGGGTGTGGTGGCAGCCCACCTCCCTGCTCAAGTGAAGCTTGGTGGTCTCCCTGGCAGTGCGGTGGTGGGCACCAGATCTGGCTGGTTTGGCCGGCTCTGGCTCGCCAGCGGTTGCTGGCGGTGAGGATGGCGGCTCCTGCATGATGGTGGTGCCGTCGTCGCGTAGGAGGTGTGTGGGATAGCAGGCTTGCGGTCCGGTGGTGCTGCATCGCCAGTTGCATGGGGGTGCTCGGTGAGGGGCTCCGAGCGAAAGCCTAGACGATGCGGCGTCCGGGGACGTCATTCTTCCTCCTTGGGGGGTCGTCGTGGAGCCTCTCCTTTCCTAGCACCTTCGGACCTTGGCCATCGGGCGAAAGCCTAAGACTCCGGTGTGAGTCGGGCGACGGCGTCGTTCTCCAACATCGCGACCCCCTTGGGGGCGTCGCCTTGAAGGTCATCGATCCCCTTCGCGCTTTCCTGGAGCTGGACATGCACGACATCGCGGTCGGTAGGTGCCCGGCTGGCGATGTGGATGGGTGACGTGGATTCTTGTGTGGCAACGATGGCGGCTATGGGCGGAGTTGGTTTGCAGCTAAGTTTTGGTAGTCAGTCTCATCCGGCGTGTTCGAGGGGTTGCCGTGCTTCACTTTGTCTTCTTGGAGTCGGAGCAGCTGAGGAGGGGCCCTTGCTGCAACGATGACGCGAGGCGGGTGGTCGGTTCTGGCGCTAGCTCGGCGCAGGCTCAGCGCTTATTACCTGCAATGCTCGTTGACAGAGTCGGAGCTTCCGGGTAGTCAGCGTGTGCGGTTGACTGTTTGGCATCGGCCGGTGCAGGCCTCGGCGTTTGCTTGTGGCGAGGGCTACTTCGGTGGTCGTCGATGGTGGAGTCGGAGTTGCCCTTGTGGAGGTGTGATGACGATGGCACCGGGTTGCAACCTTGAGGGTGTTCTCTCCTTTGGCGACGTGTGTGCGTTCTTGTGTCGGTTGCCAGGTCGCCATGTGTGTCTTATGTGGACGTGTTGTAACGGTTTTCGCCCGGATTTCCGTTAATTAACCGGGCAATTCTCTTCTTCTTTATTAATGAGATGAGGCAAAGCTTTTGCCTCCGTTTCAAAAAATATATTACAAAAAATATACCAATATAAACTTTAGATGTTCTATTTTCAAACGTTATAATTTTTGTGTTATGCATTTCATATTAGGGTGACAAAATAAAATTGACAACCTAAGTATACGCGTAGGGACTTGTAAACTGAAACGGAGGGAGTAGTGTCGTTGGATGGAGGCCTGAGTCTCAACTGAATGTTGGATGGAGAGCTGACTCTCAACTGAATGTTTTCCAATATCCGCTAGTGACATTTCCTATTGTGGTTTGCGTCTTGGCTTTGCGAAAATATGTACTGCGGTGACTAATAAATGGACTCCAGTAGCGTGGATATGGGATGGATACCTCAAGAATGTTGTTGTGTTGGCATATAATGTCATATTTGCTCTTACATTTGCTTACAGCGTAGGGATGTCCAAGTAAATAGAGTATGTGAATTTTACCTATTGGTTTGTGTTTGGTTTCTTGAGATGCTTCATAATTTGTCTTCCTTGCTGGCGCCATTGACCACTTCATTGCCACTTGCCTCCTCCTCGCTTGGATCTAGCTGATGATTCCGCCAGGTTGGTGGGCCCTAACCTGTTTGGACATCAGCAAGCCCGCCACCTCATGTTCGACCTACTTGTTGCTTCACCTTTCTCCTTCCTTGCCTGCGTTTGCTATCTACTACTCCCTTCGTTCCGAATTACTTGTCTTAGATTTGTCTAGATACGGAGGTATTTAGCATTAAAATAAGTCTAGATACATCCGTATCTAGACAAATCCAAGACAAGTAATTCGAAACGGAGGGAGTAGGTTTTTGTGTGTGTCTATACATAAGGTATTGAATGCTTTACATAAATGCCCAAAGCTAGGCAGTAATAATCATTAAATGTATCCATTCTGATGGATTTTATCTTGTGCTTACTAGGTGATTTTATCTCAATTTAATGATTTAAACAATCAGCTTTGCAAAAGCATGGTTTCTCGTTGAAAGCAGGCACACATTGGACCATCTCGTTGATGCATCAATTAGCAGCATAAAATATCCGAATGGTCCAGATAATGGTTCTATTAGACCATAAATATCTCCTTGAAATTGTTCCAGGAAATCAAGTGCCTCATCCTTTATTTTCAGGTAAGATAAGATGGCTTTATGATCTATTTCCCAGTGCATTATGTTGTGTCTAACAGAACCGTCAATTTTTTTTCTCATCATCCCGTCACAAACACGAAGGCCGACACAACTGTAAAATTTTAGATGAATAATGCACATGTTCTAGGTCCACAACAACATCATCATCGACAATGCCTTCAATTTTACAGTAGATGTGCAAGGAGTTCTGCCACAAAAGAAGAATCCAAATAGATTACTCCTTGGTGTCATGTGGAGTGCGCCAATGGGTTGATCATGCAGGGTTTGAAGCCCCGTCTCATATCCCCGTTGGTCCGAGCAAAATCAAAATGGGTTGACAAGTTCCTATCTGTCCTCTAGATCTGAGCAAAATGAAAATGGGTTGACGAGTTCCCATTCATCCACTGGAGCCTACGGACCACCCCAAACAGGTCCATTGTCTATATACACCACTCTTCATGGTGTACGGGGTAGATGCGGTGTTCCCCTTTGACATAGATGTGGTGTATGACTCCCCACGAGTTCGGGGGTACGAGGAGGAGGCCACGGAGGAATCCAGGATAGATGACGTCGACGCCAAGGAGAAAGCTCGGTTCCTTGCCCTTGAACACACAACTATCTACCAGCAAAAGGTATGGCAGTATCAAGGCAGACGCGTCCGGGCTCGTGAGTTCGACACCGACGACCTCGTCCTCAGCCTCAAACAGAAGCAGCAAAAGAATAAGCTCTCTTCCCCCATGGGAAGGTCCTTGCATCATTCATGAGGTCCTCTGGACGGGGCCTACTACCTCCGCAGCCGAAAGACAAGCCAGATCACGAAGCGTGTGTGGAACGCTGCCTAGCTACGCCTTTTCTATGCATAATTTCTATTTACCAAGCGTAAGGCTCTTTCTTATGTTTTTAGTCACAATGTTTTAGCTGCACCCCAACATACTGGCGAATAAAGTAAATATTCCATGTTCCCATAATGATTTATAGCATCTCATGTACTAAATTTTTTCGGATAAAACAAACCCCTGGGATAGACCTAGAGGTAGAAACAACGTATCCCTTTGCTTGTCTCGGGGGCTGCATCACGCATAGTGGACCTCCCTAGAGTCCACACAGAGGCTGCATCGTACGTTCCTTCTATTTCGTCCGGACCCAGAGGCTGCTTCGTCCTTACGGACCTCCCGGTGCCAGGAGCATGGGGCTGCATCGACATAAGAAACACAAACTGGTGGTCCTTCCAAAAGAGCATAACCGCGGGGAGCCGGAGGCTGAATAACTTCTGGTTGCGCCGTGCCCCAACAAGCCAAACGATGCCCCAGGTTGTATAATACGCTTTTTCTTTAAACTAAATTGTCTAAAGACAATGAACTAATTCAAGTCTGAATCATACGAATAAGCTTATTTAACAGCACCACCCAGGCTACAAATGACCATTACATGTTTTTCCTTTTAGGCTACTCGGTGCTAACATCTAGTTCAAATATGATTGTGTTAAGTCTCTTGCTGAAATTGATGTTTTCCAGGAACTTAGTGCTAAATATGAACTTGATTCTGAAATATTTGTCATCTTTTGTAAATCTTTTGTTGCACATGTTGTTCTCCCTAAGCAGAAATGGTTTAAATATCATGAACCCATTAAAAATGCTTGTAAAGAAACTATCATTGCTAATGGGGAATTACAAGTTCACACCTTAATCCTGTTTTAGCAACTACTTATATTAAGAAGCTACCTTTTCCTGTTAGAGGTAAGGAACACTCTATGGTAACAACAATGGACAATAAAAGTTATATTAGAGCACCTAAACACTTTGGAAAAAAAATAAAGTTGAACATCAAATTGCCATGGTATAAGATCTTGTAGATGAAAATGTTGATGGGCATGCTCAGTTACATGAGCAATCTTCTAATATTCCTAGGGATGATGTATCCTCTAGGGTTGTTGGCAAATCTGTTGTTTCTGTTAAGATTGGTGATCATTGCTATCATGATTTACGTGATATGGGTGCTAGTATAAGTGTTATTTCCTTTTCTCTCTATTAAGAGGTTATGCATGATATTTCACCTTGTGAGATAGAAGAGATTGATGTTACTATTAAACTTGCAAATAGGGCTACTATTTCACCTTTAAGGATTGTAAGGGATGTTGAAGTTATCTGTGGTAAGACTAAGTACCCTACCGATTTCTTGGTACTTGGGTCTAAACAAGATAAACTTTGTCATATATTTTTGGTAGACCCTTCTTAAATGCTACTAGGGCTATTATAGATTGCAATAAAGAAAAAGTTACTGTTAAGTTTGGTGGAGAATCTCGTGAACTTAATTTTGGAAGTTCTCCATACAACATCATGACAAAGATTTACCTCATGAAGATTTACTCCCTCCGTCCCATAATATAAGAGTGTTTTTGACACTAGTGTGTAGTGTCAAAAATAAAAACACTCTTATATTATGAAACGGATGGAGTAATTGTTAGTCTTGCATTGCTTCTACAGCTGTACGTCCTACTGATCCTTTGGAGCAATATTATGAGATGGTGACGTCTGCTATGGGAAACCACACAACCGGAGTCGCACCACCACCCGAAACCGCCGCCCCGCTTGGGTGAGCCATCGATGGCGGAGGCCCCCTCATTGATGGCTCTACTGCTCCGCCCGTGACATCCGCCATGACTGCTGGCAGTACAGCCTCCATCAGGAGGAATTACATGTCGCCCACAGGGAGATTGACTAGGCGATGGATGAGGTATTCAGCAAGAGCGATGAAGAGGAGGACATTGCCAGCTCCGCCATGCCGCACGCCGCCGCCACGACCATGAAGTCAGCACGTCCGCAAGCACCATTGGTAGCAAGAAAGAATAGTGCGTGGTAGGTCACCGCCGCTCGGGTCCCGAGAAGGGCACCGCTCATTCCCTCCTGCTGAAGCTAAGCTTGGTGGACTGATCATCGGCTACTGATAAGCTGCTCAGGCTGCGGTGGCAGAGGCAGAGCTGGAGAGTGCTGAGGCGGAATTGGAGAAGGCGAAGACAAGAGGCGGAGCTTCAGTTCTCAGGGTTCATGGCCGGACATGGGGAATGAGCGCCGATGATCATTTAGATTAGGTTTAGAGTAGAGCTTAGTTAAAAACTGTCTAATATGTAATAAATTTCGTTTAGTTTATATGAAAATCAGCTAGTTTGCATGAATTTAACCCCGTCTATTGAAATGCGGCAGCAGCATGCATGTCCTTGTTTATCCCGTCTTAGCCAACCAACACCGACACAATTTATGGAGTTATCTCCTTTGTCCACCCATAGGATATATGGCTGCAAGAAAAGCTCGAAGCTCATGAGCCGCTCAAGATCGACTCATTTTTTAGCTCAACTTGAGATTGACTCGAAAATAAAGAAGCTGAGTTTGAACACTTTATATAGCTCGACTGTGGAACGAGCCGATCTTTAGCCATACCAGCTCGCTCGATTTTAGCTCGATAGCTCGGCATAATATCATTATGTTAAATGATCATGCCAAATATATAATGAAAATAAGATCATTTATTTCCATATATATGCTACCCATGATTTTTCTCCATTTTATTTACAAGAAAACATGGAAGCTTAATTAAATGCAAAGAAGATTTAGGCCTTAATTATTGTGGTATTTGGCCAATCCTTTGTTTTCCAATTATATGTCTATCGTGAATCATTATCTTATTTCGACTAGTAAATGCGCACGTGCAACGCACGTTAATATTTAGGCAATATATTAATTACACGCGAATGTTAGGTATGCTATTATTTGTGTGTTAATCTTGTTATTAGTGCAATATTTGATATGACATTAATTGCACGTTAAACGCATTTAACGCTCACCATTGGAGAAGTCTAGGTCGTTGTATTGACTTAGTTTGATGGTCGATCAGTTGGATATGCCCCTTTGGGTCTTTTTATATTGGTATAGATACAAGACTTTCGGTTGTGAGAGAATAACTCAAATACTTTCAGAAATTTATAGTACTATCGTCTTGATTGGAAAAATATTTTTTAGTGCTTTCTTATGTCGTGTTCAGACTTATCTAGTTTTTTTTTCGAAAAGGGGGAGTTCCCCGGCCTCTGTATCAGAGTGATGCATACGGCCATCTTATTAACCAAATAAAAGTTCGAACAAGGTTCCAAAGTCTCCAACTGACAGAACAAAAAAAGAAAGCTCACACAGAGCTAAAAAAGCTAGGAACACCAACTAGCCAAGAAAGAAAAGCCACAACCGGCTGGCTAAAGAAAGATAGGTAAACTAATTGCCTATCCTATTACATGACCGCCATCCAAACCGGTTGAAGATATCCTGAGCTACCATCTCCCAGCGGACAGATCCAGTAACCAAATGCTCCCTAGCCTCCGTCAGAGTGAGTAGCGACCACGAACGGATCAGTGTGGTGGCTCGGAAAATAACCTGCAAAAAGTGAATACGTGATATTCTGTTAAACACCAAATCATTTCTGCAATTCCAGATAGTCCACAGAAAGGCGCAAACTCCAACACGAATATGTCTCGCTAAGTCTGGCTCAATCCCATTAAGCCATATCCCAAATAACGCATTGACAGAGTTCGGTGGAGTAATCTTAAAAGCAATGTGGACCGTCCGCCATAGAACTTTGGCTAACGGGCAATCAAAAAAGAGGTGTTGAATCGTCTCATCCCGATCACAGAAACTACACCTAGTAGGTCCTGTCCAATTACGCTTTATCAAGTTGTCCTTGGTTAAAATAACTTGTTTATGGACAAACCACATAAACATTTTTATTTTCAAAGGCACTTTAACCTCCCAAACATGCTTAGAGGTAGGAATGGAGGACGAATTAATAACATCAATATACATTGATTTAACTGTGAAAACTCCAGACCTAGCCAGCTTCCAGCGTAATTCATCGGGTTGTTGAGAAAGCTGAACCTCCATCAGTCTCCTAACTAGACGGAGCCAAGCTTCCCAACGATTGCCCGCTAGCGACCGTCTGAACTGAATATTAAGGGGGATAGATTGAAATACCGTTGCAACGAACACCTCACATCGTTGAACAATACGATATAAAGACGGATATTGAATGGCCAAGGGTGTCTCTCCGAGCCAAGTATCCTCCCAAAAACGTGTACCAGCACCGTTGCCAATAATGAACTTTGTCCTATTAAAAAAGGACTATTTGACTTTCATCAGTCCTCTCCAAAAAGGCGAGTCGGTCGGCTTGACTGTAACCTGGGACAAAGTTTTTGTGTGGAGATACTTGCTACAAAGGATTTGCGCCCACGTGGCATCAGTCTCAGAAGACAGTTTCCACAACCACTTACTAAGAAGACATCTGTTCTTAACTTCAAGATTCTCGATCCCGAGACCCCCTTGGTCTTTTGGTCTACAGGTGATATCCCATTTAGCTAGCCGGTACTTTCTTTTTAAGTCATCATCCTGCCAAAAGAAACGCGATCAATAGAAGTCCAGTCTTTTCCTGACACCAACTAGGACTTCAAAGAACGATAAGAGAAACATAGGCATACTTGTGAGTACCGAGTTAATCAAAATTAATCGGCCACCGTATGACATGAGCTTGCCCTTCCAGCAACTCAGCTTCTTCTCAAATCGGTCTTCGACACACTTCCATTCTCGGTTTGTCAACCTACGATGGTGGATCGGGATAACTAAGTAGGAAAAGGTAACTCCCCCAACTCGCACCCAAACAATTGCCTATAAGCGTCATGTTCATCCTTTGCTCTACCAAAGCAGAACAACTCACTCTTATGAAAGTTAATCTTTAACCCGGTCAATTGTTCGAACAGGCATAACACCAACTTCATATTTCTCACCTTGGCCAAATCATGCTCCATGAAGATGATTGTATCATCAGCGTACTGCAGGATGGATACACCTCCATCAACAAGATGGGGTACCAAGCCACTTACTTGACCATTCTCCTTAGCCCTCCCTATCAAAATTGCTAACATATCAACCACAATGTTAAACAATATAGGGGACATCGGATCTCCTTGTCTTAGGCCTTTATGTGTCTGGAAGTAACGACCAATATCGTCATTCACTTTAATTCCCACACTACCTTTTTGCATGAATGATTCAACCTGGCGGCGCCAGGCTTCATCAAAACCTTTCATACGCAATGCCTGTTGGAGGAATGGCCATTTGACCTTATCGTACGCTTTCTCGAAATCCACCTTAAAAATTACTCCATCTAATTTTTTTGAATGGATTTCATGGAGCGTTTCATGAAGGACGACTACCCCTTCAAGGATGTTTCTGTCCGGCATGAAAGAAGTTTGGGACTGTTGCACCACAGAATGCGCAATCTGTCTAAGCCTATTAGTACCGACCTTGGTGAAAATTTTGAAACTAATATTGAGAATACAGATTGGCCTAAACTGCTCAATTCTCACAGCATCCGTTTTCTTAGGGAGCAGTGTAATAGTTCCAAAGTTCAAGTGAAATAAGTGAAGCTGTCTAGAGAACAGATCATGAAACATAGGAAGCAAATCCCCCTTAATGATGTGCCAGCACTTTTTGTAGAACTCAACCGGAAAACCATCCGGTCCAGGAGCCTTATTATTTTTCATCTGTGTAATAGCATCAAGCACCTCCTTCTCAGTGAACGGGGCAACCAGAATATCATTATCATCAGCCGACAGTTGAGGCACATCCTCAGTCCTGGACTCATTGAGGGCACACAGCTATCCTCCGGCGGTCCAAACAACTGCCTATAATACTATGTTATATAGGTTTTGAGGTTGTCTTGTCCTAAAATAGTGCCCTCATCTTGTTCAAGTTGAAAGATCCTATTCTTTCTGTGCTTACCATTAGCAATCAAGTGAAAGAATTGAGTATTTGCGTCCCCTTGGACCACTCTGCGGACCTTAGCCCGCAAAGCCCATTTCAGTTCTTCTTCGCGGAGAAGTTCTTTCAACCTCTTCTCCGCCTCAGATTTAACCTGAAGCTCAGCAGGCAACAAAATCGTGGATTCGGCCTTTATGTCTAGTGCATGTATAAGAGAAAGGAGCCTGTCCTTTTCAATCTTATACACTCCGCTAAGGTGCTTAGCCCAACCCCGTAAGAAACTTCTCAAATTCCTAATCTTATTCTGCCAGCGCTCGACCGAAGTCCTCCCTCCTGCACCCTTAGCCCATTCCCTGGCAATCAGGTCCAAGAATCCTTCGCGTTCGAACCAGGCAATCTCAAAAGAGAAGGTGTTTTTGTTCCCCGCATGGCTCGGCTCACCAGAATCCACGAGAAAGGGTGTATGATCGGAAATGCCCCGCGAGAGAGCTTGTACCGTTACAAGAGGGAACTTCTGTTCCCACTCCACACTCGCGAGAACTCGATCTAGCTTTTCATAAGTCAGGTTTGGCAATGCATTAGCCTAGGTAAACTTTCTACCAGAAAGCTCTATCTCCCTCAGATCCAAGCTTTCAATAATGGTATTAAACATAAACGACCATCTGCCATCAAAGTTATCATTGTTTTTCTCCTCTCTCCTCCTAATGATATTGAAATCACCCCAACTAAAATTGGGAGCTGCTCTGACCCACAGATTCGAACAAGGTCCGCCAGAAACTCCGGTTTAAGCTCGGGCTGTGCGGCACCATAAACTGCCACCAAAGCCCAGTTGAAACCATCTACTTTAGACCTGACTCGAAACTTAACCGTGAAGTGGCCCATCACTACACTTCGGACTTCAAGCGAATCACATCTCACACCCAGCAAGATACCACCCGATCTTCCTCGCGGGGGGAGACAATGCCAATCGAAATCAACACCACCCACAAGAGAGGAAAGAAACTGGGGCGCAAAGTTAGCTCGACCAGTTTCCGAAAGAGCAACAAAATCTAAACGTTGCTCCAAAGATGCCTCAGCCAGTAACCTCCTTTTAGCCAAGTCCTTTAGACCTCTGCTATTCCAGAAGATTCCTTTCATCGATCATCATAGAATTTTTTGGTGGTTCGAATCCTAGCACTCCTACATACTGCAGAATCATGATAAATCTTCCGTTTCCACTTGCGCTTTGGTTTACTAGGTTCAGTTTCCCGGTCCTCATAACCGGGTTCAACGGTACTAACAACTGCATCATCTATGGGCACATCATCATCCTCAGACTCATGGTTGGATGGTGCTAGATCCACACACAGATTATCCAGCACCCTGACCCCTAACGCATCAATCTCATCATCATTCATGGGTTTTACTGCTGCGAGATTACGAATTGTCTCTAAGGCACGCTCCGCCTCCAAATCTGAAAGATCATTCACCGACTTAGAAATCTCACTATCTGTAGCCCCTAGTGAAACTCCTAATTGGTTTGCATTATTTATAATGTCCTCATTAGAAAAATGCAATAAAGAATTAGATATGTTGACGGACATACCAGTAGAGATCGCAGTATCATGAAGCTTGGCCGCCCTCATAGCGCACCTCTGCTGCATGTGATCCACCTCCGGGAGCTCCTGAATGCGAGCATGTTGGAAATATGCCCTAGAGGCAATAATAAATTGATTATTATTATATTTCCTTGTTCATGATAATCGTTTATTATCCATGCTAGAATTGTATTGATAGGAAACTCAGATACATGTGTGGATACATAGACAACACCATGTCCCTAGTAAGCCTCTAGTTGACTAGCTCGTTGATCAATAGATGGTTACGGTTTCCTGACCATGGACATTGGATGTCATTGATAATGGGATCACATCATTAGGAGAATGATGTGATGGACAAGACCCAATCCTAAGCCTAGCACAACATCATGTAGTCCGTATGCTAAAGCTTTTCTAATGTCAAGTATCATTTCCTTAGACCATGAGATTGTGCAACTCCCGGATACCGTAGGAGTGCTTTGGGTGTGCCAAACGTCACAACGTAACTGGGTGGCTATAAAGGTACACTACAGGTATCTCCGAAAGTGTCTGTTGGGTTGGCACGAATCGAGGCTGGGATTTGTCACTCCGTGTGAACGGAGAGGTATCTCTGGGCCCACTCGGTAGGACATCATCATAATGTGCACAATGTGATCAAGGAGTTGATCACGGGATGATGTGTTACGGAACGAGTAAAGAGACTTGCCGGTAACGAGATTGGACAAGGTATCGGGATACCGACGATCGAATCTCGGGCAAGTATCGTACCGATAGACAAAGGGAATTGTATACGGGATTGATTAAGTCCTTGACATCGTGGTTCATCCGATGAGATCATCGTGGAGCATGTGGGAGCCAACATGGGTATCCAGATCCCGCTGTTGGTTATTGACCGGAGAACGTCTCGGTCATGTTTGCATGGTTCCCGAACCCGTAGGGTCTACACACTTAAGGTTCGATGACGCTAGGGTTATAAAGGAAGTTTGTACGTGGTTACTGAATGTTGTTCGGAGTCCCGGATGAGATCCCGGATGTCACGAGGAGTTTCGGAATGGTCCGGAGATAAAGATTTATATATAGGAAGTTCTGTTTTGGTCACCGGAAAAGTTTCGGGTTTTATCGGTAACGTACCGGGACCACCGGGAGGTCCTGTGGGTCCACCAAGTGGGGCCACAAGCCCCGGAGGGATGCATGGGCCAAGTGTGGGAGGGGACCAGCCCCAGGTGGGCTGGTGCGCCCCCCCACAAGGGCCTAAGGCGCCTAAGGGGAGGAGGGGGGGCAAACCCTAAGGGCAGATGGGCCTTAGGGCCCATACCTGGTGCGCCTCCCTCTCCTCCTCCACTTGGCCGCCACCCATAGATGGGATTGGGGCTGGCCGCCGCCCCTAGGTGGAACCCTAGGTGGGGCGCACCCCCTCCCTCTCCCCTATATATACTTGAGCACTTTGGGGGCTGCCCGCAGATGAGTTCCTGATCTCTCCCTGACGCAGCCCTACCTCTCTCCTCCTCATATCTCGCGGTGCTTGGCGAAGCCCTGCTGGATCACCATGCTCCTCCACCACCACCATGCCGTTGTGCTGCTGCTGGATGGAGTCTTCCTCAACCTCTCCCTCTCTCCTTGCTGGATCAAGGCATGGGAGACGTCACCGGGCTGTATGTGTGTTGAATGCGGAGGTGCCGTCCGTTCGGCACTAGGATCTCCGGTGATTTGGATCACGACGAGTACGACTCCTTCAACCCCGTTCTCTTGAACGCTTCCGCTTAGCGATCTACAAGGGTATGTAGATGCACTCTCCTTCCCTCGTTGCTGGTTTCTCCATAGATAGATCTTGGTGACACGTAGGAAAATTTTGAATTTCTGCTACGTTCCCCATCAGTGACATCATGAGCTAGGTCTATTGCGTAGATTCTATGCACGAGTAGAACACAAAGTAGTTGTGGGCATTGATTTTGTTCAATATGCTTAACGTTACTAGTCCAATCTTGATTCGGCGGCATTGTGGGATGAAGCGGCCCGGACCGACCTTACACGTACTCTTACGTGAGACTGGTTCCACCGACTGACATGCACTAGTTGCATAAGGTGGCTAGCGGGTGTCTGTCTCTCCCACTTTAGTCGGATCGGATTCGATGAAAAGGGTCCTTATGAAGGGTAAATAGCAATTGGCATATCACGTTGTGGTTTTTGTGTAGGTAAGAAACGTTCTTGCTAGAAACCCATAGCAGCCACGTAAAACATGCAAACAACAATTAGAGGACGTCTAACTTGTTTTTGCAGGGTATGCTATGTGATGTGATATGGCCAAGAAGAATGTGATGAATGGTATGTGATGTATGAGATTGATCATGTTCTTGTAATAGGAATCACGACTTGCATGTCGATGAGTAGACAACCAGCAGGAGCCATAGGAGTTGTCTTTATTTATATTATGACCTGCGTGTCATTGAACAACGCAATGTAATTACTTTACTTTATTGCTAACCGGTAGCCATAGTAGTAGAAGTAATAGTTGGCGAACAACTTCATGGAGACACGATGATGGAGATCATGGTGTCATGCCGGTGACAAGATGATCATGGAGCCCCAAGATGGAGATCAAAGGAGCTATATGATATTGGCCATATCATGTCACTATTATTTGATTGCATGTGATGTTTATCATGTTTATACATCTTATTTGCTTAGAACGACGGTAGTAAATAAGATGATCCCTCATTAAAATTTCAAGAAAGTGTTCCCCCTAATTGTGCACCGTTGCGAAAGTTCGTAGTTTCAAAGCACCACATGATGACCGGGTGTGATAGATTCTTGCGTTCGAATGCAACGGGTGTTGACGAGCCTAGCATGTACAGACATGGCCTCGGAACACATGCAAAACACTTAGGTTGACTTGACGAGCCTAGCATGTACAGACATGTCCTCGGAACACAAGAGACCGAAAGGTCGAGCATGAGTCGTATGGTAGATACGATCAACATGAAGATGTTCACCGATGATGACTAGTCCGTCTCACGTGATGATCGGACACGGCCTAGTTGACTCGGATCATGTAATCACTTAGATGACTAGAGGGATGTCTATCTGAGTGGGAGTTTATAAGATGAACTTAATTATCCTGAACATAGTCAAAAGGTCTTCGCAAATTATGTCATAGCTCGCGCTTCAGTTCTACTGTTTAGATATGTTCCTAGAGAAAATTTAGTTGAAAGTTGATAGTAGCAATTATGCGGACTAGATCCGTAAACTAAGGATTGTCCTCATTGCTTCATAGAAGGCTTATGTCCTTAATGCACCGCTCAGTGTGCTGAACCTCGAACGTCGTCTGTGGATGTTGCGAACATCTGACATACATGTTTTGATAACTACGTGATAGTTCAGTTAAACGGTTTAGAGTTGAGGCACGAAGACGTTTTGAAACGTCGCGAAACATATGAGATGTTTCGAGGGCTGAAATTGGGATTTCAGGCTCGTGCCCACGTCAAGAGGTACACTAGTAGAAAAAGGGTCAAACGTGAAGCACATCAGTGCCGGTTTGAATTAGAGCCGGCACTAATGTGTACATTAGTGCCGGTTCGTGGCGGCGATCAATAGTACCGGTTCGTGGCGAACCTTTAGTACCGGTTCATGCCACGAACCGGTACTAAAGAGGCTGTGTCAGCCTGCGGTCAGGCTATGGCCCCACCATCACCATTTAGTGCCGGTTCGTACCACGAACCGGTACTAATGAGGTTACGGTAAGCTGTTTTTAGTCCCACCTCGCCAAGAGAGAGGTAGTATGAGCGGTTTATAAGCTGTGACTGCACAGACAATGACGAAGAGTTTCAATGCTCACCTACATGTGTTGATTAGCTTCAAGCCATTCGGAATAGTGTAGATTGCACTGCAGCATAGATTGCACTGAGCTATGTGCAGTGCAGTCTACACTATTCCGAATGGCTTGAAGCAAATTAACCAGCATTGCACCTCTTTTTTAATAACTTATTTAAACTCCGGACTTCTTATGTGTTCAGTATGCAGCATTTAAAACTCCGGACTTCTTTTTGTGTAAGTGACTTGGGAAAAACTCAAGTTTGGCAAACTCTACTGACTAAGAAATTTCTTCAAAAACAATTTCTATCCAATAAAAAAAGACTAGAGGATTACACTTTTCATAGGTTTTGATGAATGTGAACCACAATTTTTAGAGTTACATTGACAGAGTAGTTGCTAATGGAGCTAACCCAATTCTAGGCTAGCCGGGCTGCTACCATTAGTACCGGTTCGTTGCCAATCTTTAGAGTTAGATTGACAGAGTAGTGCCGGTTTGAATTTGAGCCGGCACAATGTGACCATTAGTGCCGATTCCAACGGCTAGCCGGGCTGCTACCATTAGTACCGGTTCGTTGCCAATCTTTAGCACCGGTTCGTGCCACGAACCGATACTAATGTGCATCCCACCAATCAGGAAAAATCACACGGATCATGTGTTTCTTTCTAGCTCTTGCGAGTTGTTGGATCAAGGGTGTGTTTCTTCCTAGCTCATGTGAGTCGTTGGATCGAAACTACCACAATCACTTTGTGAGCCAGACGACCCTATATATAGCCCACCTCTCGCCTTCCCTGCATAAGTCTTTTAGTTCATCGACTACATACATCTACCAGTTCATCGACTGCATACATCTACCAGTTCATCGACTGAATACAAATCATTCGGATTCGCCATCATACGCCCAACCGTGCATTTGATATGCATATATATGCATCACGAGCCACGGTAGGGCTGTATGATGGCGATACCGATTGGTTTGTTCTAGATCCGACATAAAAGGTTTGATACAACTTCTTTTTTGTGACATAAGAGCTATCTCTCCTCCTACCTATTTTAGTTACACAACTACCTATTTGTGCCAAATTTTCACTTTTGCTGTTGCTCTTGCATCATAAGCATCCATGTTAACTGGACTTACAAGTAATGCAATTTAACCAAACTATCTTGTGATCTTCGCCAAGAGAGAGGCAGTATGAGCGGTTTATAAGCCGTGAGTGCACAGACAATGACGAAGAGTTGCAATGCTCACCTACATGTTGATTAGCTTCAAGCCATTCGGAATAGTGTAGACTGCACTGCAGCATAGATTGCACTGAGCTATGTGCAGTGCAGTCTACACTATTCCAAATGGCTTGAAGCAAATTAACCAGCATTGCACCTCTTTTTTATTTTTAATAACTTATTTAAACTCCGGACTTCTTTTGTGTTCAGTATGCAGCATTTAAAGCGACGTCATCAATTTCCAACATGTTCTGACATCATTTGTTGTTTTTCGGTCATTTACCTAATTGTTCAGTATGCAGCATTCAATTTCCAGAAGAAAATAAATAGAACAAAATAAATAATGCAGAAAATAAAAAAAACTATACAAAAAATTTACTCAAAAATAAATAAAAGAAAATAAATAATGTAGAAAAGAAAAAACTATATAAAAAACTACTCAAAAATAAATAGAAGAAAATAAGTAATGCAGAAAAGAAAAAACTATATAAAAACTGGACGCACTTCGTGTACAAACTGGACAAACTCTTTCCGAGTATCAGGGTTTCGGAGTCCGGAGTGGGTACTAATGTACAACTTTCACCGAAGCCCAGAGTGGGTACTAATGTGTATCCCACCAATCAGGAAGAATCACACGGATCGTGTGTTTCTTTCTAGCTCTTGCGAGTCGTTGGATCAAAGGTGTGTTTCTTCCTAGCTCATGTGAGTCGTTGGATCGAAACTACCACAATCACTTTGTGAGCCAGACGACCCTATATATAGCCCACCTCTCGCCTTCCCTGCATAAGTCTTTTAGTTCATCGACTACATACATCTACCAGTTCATCGACTGCATACATCTACCAGTTCATCGACTGAATACAAATCATTCGGATTCGCCATCATACGCCCAACCGTGCATTTGATATGCATATATATGCATCACGAGCCACGGTAGGGCTGTATGATGGTGATACCGATTGGTTTGTTCTAGATCCGACATAAAAGGTTTGATACAACTTCTTTTTTGTGACATAAGAGCTATCTCTCCTCCTACCTATTTTAGTTACACAACTACCTATTTGTGCCAAATTTTCACTTTTGCTGTTGCTCTTGCATCATAAGCATCCATGTTAACTGGACTTACAAGTAATGCAATTTAACCAAACTATCAGGGTTTCGGACTATACAAAAATAAATAATGCAGAAAATAAAAAAAAACTATACCAAAAAATTACTCAAAAATAAATAGAAGAAAAAATAATGCACAAAAGAAAAAACTATATAAAAAACTACTCAAAAATAAATAAAAGAAAAAACTATATAAAAAATTTGTTGGCGCACTGCCCTGTGGGTCTACCAGACCTAGGGTGTGCAAATGCAGGCCGAGAAGGGCCAGCAGACACACAGGGCAGCGCGCCCTAATTAATTAGGCCCAGAAGCCTGCTATATAAAGGAGTTCGAAGAGGTAGCCGCCGCTGGGTTTATAAACCAGTGCGGCTGCCCTTCGCCGGGCGAGGTGGGACTAAACTTTGGGTTGGCAGCGCAAGGCCTTTAGTACCGGTTGGAGCCACCAACCGGTACTAAAGCCCCCCCCTTTAGTACCGGTTGGTGGCTCCAACCGGTGCTAAAGGCCTTCGTTTCCCGCCGCTTGGCCTGGCGAAAATAGGCCTTTAGTACCGGTTGGAGCCATGAACCGGTACTAAAGGCCCATCCTATATATACAGCACTTACGAAAATGTCAGTTTCATCTCCCACTTCGTCTCCAACCTCCGCCGCGCGCGCCGCTCGATCCCGTCATCGCCGCCCGTCGCCCGTACCGTCGTCCGTCGTCTCGCGCTGTCCCCGCCGCCGCCCGTCGTCGTCGTCGTCTCGCGCTGCCGCCCCGAACGCCGCCGCCGTCCGTCGTCATCGCCGCGGCCGTACGTCTCTCTCTCTCGCTCCCGCACACACATACACACACATACACACACACACCGGCGCCCCCGCCCCGTACGCCGGCGCCCCCGCTCGTACGTACGGGGCGGCGGCGTACGGGGCCGCACACACACACACATATACCACACACACATGCATACACACACATACACACATACGTACACACATATACGTATATATACACACACATGCATACACACACACACATTTTTTTTACTTATTTTCTGTTTTTTTAGAAAAGTTAATTAGATGATCGAATGTGAGATTAATGTCGAATGTTAGATGAATTAGCTATCTAGATAGAAAAATTGTCGAACTAGAGATTAGAACTAGTTGAATAATTAATATAACTAGTTTATTTTTAGTAAGAAAATAGCTGGTATATGAGATTAGAACTAGTTGAATAATTAATATAACTAGTTTATTTTTAGTAAGAAAATTTAGGTATATGAGATTAGAACTAGTTGAATAATTTATATAACTAGTTTATTTTTAGTAAGAAAATTTAGGTATATGAGATTAGAACTAGTTGAATAATTAATATAACTAGTTTATTTTTAGTAAAAAAAATTAGGTATATGAGATTTGATGATCTAATTAAAATATTATTTGTTAATGAGTTTTTCTGTTTATTTAATTTTTTATATATTTTGAGTTTATATAAATGTTAGATTAATGTCGAATGTTAGATGAATTAGATAGAAAAGTTAAATATATAGTAATGTCAATTGAATATATAGTTAGATATATTAATGTCAAATGTTAGATGAATTTATATTTGGCTAGATATAGGTGTTTAATGTTTCACCTATATGAACATAGGAAATGTCATCTGACGACGAAAAAGATTTTATTATGTGCGAACACTGTGAAGACCAGCGCGGCCTGTGCGACCAAAATTTCCTTGTTGATGGTAGGCGCTTCAGCATCAAGCTGGATGAGAAATTCGAAGTTGATACAGTAAGTCACTTTGTCAATTATTATTTGAATGCAAAACTTATGCTTCATTTGCTTCAACTTATAATTTTAAATTTTCACTATTCTACTAGCGCATCCCCTGCCATGCAAGAATTTTTGTCTTGGATAAGATAGGTTTTAGTGCTATAGATGATATGGAGGTAAAGATAGTTTACTTGAAGACGGAGCATGGGTATACTTTCAACGTCAAATTATATAATGGAGACACATACACCCATTTTGAATGCAAAACTTGGCAAGCACTATGCAAGGCTTATGCATTTGAGCCTGATATGGTTATCACCTTTGATATTCGCCCGGAAGATGATATTGAAGGTAATATAGACATCTGGGTCGATGTGCAAACGCCTCCAGTTCTACCATTTGGTGAGTTTTTCTCAACCATGCATGCATATGTTTATGTCTTTGATACAGTTTATTCAAAAATAGTTGACAACTAATTTATATTGTCAGCTTATTTCGGTTCAAGCAAACATGTCCGGCGCTTGGTAGACAGGACCTACTACTGCCCCGGGGCTCAACTAAACTGCGAGGAGATAAGTCATTATGTTTCATGGCTTGAGGATCTTAATACTGTCAAGACAAATTTTTTTCCTAAACTTAGAAATGTTAGTACTCAAAACGTGCGACCAATGGTGATCATATTGAACTACGGTCACATCTATAATCAAAAGATGGTAAAATTTTAAATATTTGTCCTTAATTAGTGCATCTTTTGCATACATTATTTTTGAAGCTAAACTTTCATTGCTTAGTATATTAATTACTATACGATGTTGTTCAACAGGGACTTCCGATGACAGTTGTGCCTCAGTGGATCGAGACAAAAGGTCGCATGTCAATGGTTAGCTTACGACCAAGATTTCCTACATTGCACATGAGTGCATTCAGGATTTCTGAAAGCGAAGAATGCTTAATAGTGAAAGATTGGAGCAAAATTGTTAACGATCGCAGAGAAGTACTAGGGGGCAGTAAGGAGAAGCGCAACCCAAGATTAGGAGACAGATTCATCTGCATGCTCCGGTATGATGAATCAGGAGAGCTATACATGTTCTATGCTATTCTACCTGAGAGGGAGCAACAGGATCAGTAGCTACTAGTTCATGCTGTTAATTAGTACTTGTCTCATATCTGTGTCCTGAACTTCGATGTTGGTGATGATTATGTTGAACTTGATGATATCTTTGCTTCTGTTACAAAGTGAATGTTTCCTCTTTAAGCTAGCCAGCGTTGATGATGATTAGATAGCTAGCGGTAATGACTATGATGATTAAATAGTGGTAATTAGACGACTACGATGATTTTTAGCTAGCTAGAGTTTATTTATTTATTAATATGCGATGATGATGATGATGATGACGACGACTACAACTCATTATAACGTAAAACAATCCTAAATTAAATTGATAACACAAATTTAATTGAAAAATACAAAATAAAACAAAAACCCACAACCATTTAGTACCGGTTGGTGTTACCAACCGGTACTAAAGGGCTCCGGCCCCGGAGCTGGCTCGTGCCACGTGGTTCCCCTTTAGCACCGGTTCGTGCTGAACCGGTACTAAAGGGGGGGGGACTTTAGTGCTGAAACTTTAGTGTCGGTTCCTGAACTGGCACTAAAGGGCCTTATAAACCGGTGCTATTGCCCGGTTCTGCACTAGTGGTATAAGACTTCCGACGATTTTCTTAGCCTGTAAACTAAGGGAGAAAAGATCAATTGTTGAGCTTGTGCTCAGATTGTCTGAGTACAACAATCGCTTGAATCAAGTGGGAGTTGATCTTCCAGATGAAATAGTGATAGTTCTCCGAAGTCATTACCACCAAGCTACTAGAGCTTCGTGATAAACTATAATATATCAGGGACATATATGATGATCCTTGAGATATTCATGATGTTTGACACCACAAAAGTAGAAATCAGGAAGGAGCATCAATTGTTGATGGTTGGTGAAACCACTAGTTTCAAGAAGGGCAAGGGCAAGAAGGGATACTTCATGAAACGGCAAATCAGTTGCTGTTCTAGTGAAGAAACCCAAAGTTGAACCCAAACCCGAGACTAAGTGCTTCTGTAATAAGAGGAACAGCCACTGGAGCAGAATTACCCTAGATACTTGGTAGATGAGAAGGCTGGCAAGGTTGATAGAAGTATATTGGATATACATTGTGTTAATGTGTACTTTACTAGTACTCCTAGTAGCACCATGGTATTAGATACCGGTTCGGTTGCTAAGTGTTAGTAAACTCGAAATAAAAGCCTGTGGAGTAAACGGAGACTAGCTAAAGGTGAGCTGGCGATATGTGTTGGAAGATTTTCCAAGCTTGATATGATCAAGCATCGCACGCTCCCTCTACCATCGAGATTGGTGTTTGCATTGAGCATAGACATGATTGGATTATGTCTATCGCAATACGGTTATTCATTTAAGGAGAATAATGGTTACTCTGTTTATTTGAATTATACCTTCAATGGTCTTGCACCTAAAATGAATGGTTTATTGAATCTCGATCGTAGTGATACACATATTCATGCCAAAAGACATAAGATAGTAATTATAGTACCACCTACTTGTGGCACTGCCACGTAAGTCATATCGGTGTAAAACGCATGAAGAAGCTCCATGTTGATGGATCTTTGGGCTCACTCGTTTTGAAAAGTTTGAGACATGCGAACCATGTCTATTGGTGTATATGCATGAAGAAACTCCATGCAAATGGACCGTTTGGACTCACTTGATTTTGAATCACTTGAGACATGCAAATCATACCACATGGGCAAGATGACTGAAAGCCTCGTTTTTGGTAAAATGGAACTAGAAAGAAACTTGTTGGAAGTAATACATTTTGATGTGTGCAGTCCAATGAGTGCTGAGGCGTGTAGTGGATATCGTTATGTTCTTACTTCACAGATGATTTGAGTAGATGTTGAGTATATTTACTTGATGAATCACGAGTCTAAATTATTGAAAGGTTCAAGTAATTTCAGGGTGAAGTTGAAAGATCGTCGTGACAAGAGGATAAAATATCGATGATATGATCATAGAGATGAATATCTGAATTACGAGTTTGGCACAGAATTAAGACATCGTGGAAATTGTTTCACAATTAATACAGCCTGGAACACCATAGTGTGATCGTGTGTCCGAACATCATAACTGCACCCTATTGGATATGATGCATACCATGATGTCTCTTATCGAATTACCACGATAATTTATGGGTTAGGCATTAGAGACAACCACATTCACTTTAAATAGGGCACCACGTAATTCCAATGAGATGACACCGTATGAACTATGGTTTAGAGAAACCTAAGCTGTCATTTCTTAAAAGTTTGGGGCTGCGACGCTTATGTGGAAAAGTTTCAGGCTGATAAGATCAAACCCTAAGAGGATAAATGCATCTTCATAGGACACCCAAGACAGTTGGTGTTGGGGAACGTAGTAATTTCAAAAAATTTCCTACGCACACGCAAGATCATGGTGATGCATAGCAACGAGGGGAGAGTGTGATCTACGTACCCTTGTAGATCGCAACGGAAGCGTTGACACAACGTGGAGGAAGTAGGCATACGTCTTCTTCCCGATCCGACCGATCCAAGCACCGTTACTCCGGCACCTCCTAGTTCTTAGCACACGTTCAGCTTGATGACGATCCTCGGGCTCCGATCCAGCAAAGCGTCGAGGAAGAGTTCCGTCAGCACGACGGCGTGATGACGATCTTGATGTTCTACCGACGCAGGGCTTCGCCTAAGCACTACAACGATATGACCGAGGTGGAATATGGTGGCAGGGGGCACCGCACACGGCTAAGGAACGATCACCAAGGATCAACTTGTGTGTCTATGGGGTGCCCCCTGCACCTGTATATAAAGGATGGAGGAGGAGGAGGCCGTCCAAGGCATAAGGTGCGGCCAGGATGGGAGTCCTACTAGGACTCCAAGTCCTAGTAGGAGTCCATCAAGAGGGGAGGAAGGGAGAAGGAAGTGGAGGAGTTGGAAAGGTGGCCGGCCCCCTTTTCCCTAGTCCAATTCGGACCAAAGGGGAGGGGGGGCGCAGCAGCCTTTTTCCTCTTCCCACTAAAGCCCATCAAGGCCCATTACTTCTCCCGTAACTACCCGGTACTCCGAAAAATACCCGAATCACTCGGAACCTTTCCGGTGTCCAAATTGTTGGGGAACGTAGTAATTTCAAAAAATTTCCTACGCACACGCAAGATCATGGTGATGCATAGCAACGAGAGGGGAGAGTGTTGTCTACGTACCAACGCAGACCGACTGCGGAAGCGATCACACAACGTAGAGGAAGTAGTCGTACGTCTTCTTTCCGATCCGACCGATCCAAGCACCGTTACTCCAGCACCTCCGAGTTCTTAGCACACGTACAGCTCGATGACGATCCCCGGGCTTCGATCCAGCAAAGCTTCGGGGAGGAGTTCCGTCAGCACGACGGCGTGGTGACGATCTTGATGTTCTACCAATGCAGGGCTTCGCCTAAGCACTACAACGATATGATCGAGGTGGAATATGGTGGCAGGGAGCACCGCACATGGCTAAGGAACAATCTCAATGATCAACTTGTGTGTCTATGGGGTGCCCCTTGCCTCAGTATATAAAGGATGGAGGAGGAGGAGGCCGGCCAAGGCCATTGGTGCGGCCAGGATGGGAGTCCTACTAGGACTCCAAGTCCTAGTAGGAGTCCATCAAGAGGGGAGGAAGGGAGAAGGAAGTGGAGGAGTAGGAAAGATGGCCGGCCCCCTTTTCCCTAGTCCAATTCGGACTAGAGGGGAGGGGGGGCGCAGTAGGCCTTTTCTCCTCTTCCCACTAAAGCCCATCAAGGCCCAATACTTCTTCCAGCGAATTCCCGTAACTCTCCGGTACTCCGAAAAATACCCGAATCACTCGGAACCTTTCCGAAGCCCGAATATAGTCGTCCAACATATCGATCTTTACATCTCGACCATTTCGAGACTCCTCGTCATGTCCCCAATCTCATCCGGGACTCCGAACTCCTTCGGTACATCAAAACTCATAAACTCATAATATAACTGTCATCGAAACCTTAAGCGTGCGGACCCTACGGTTCGAGAACAATGTAGACATGACCGAGACACGTCTCCGGTCAATAACCAATAGCGGGACCTGGATGCCCATATTGGCTCCTACATATTCTACGAAGATCTTAATCGGTCAGACCGCAAAACAACATACGTTGTTCCCTTTGTCATCGGTATGTTACTTGCCAGAGATTCGATCGTCGGTATCCAATACCTAGTTCAATCTCGTTACCGGCAAGTCTCTTTACTCGTTCCGTAATACATCATCTCACAACGAACATATTAGTTGCAGTGCTTGCAAGGCTTATGTGATGTGCATTACCGAGAGGGCCCAGAGATACCTCTCCGACAATCGGAGTGACAAATCCTAATCTCGAAATACGCCAACCCAACATCTACCTTTGGAGACACCTGTAGTACTCCTTTATAATCACCCAGTTACGTTGTGACGTTTGGTAGCACCCAAAGTGTTCCTCCGGCAAACGGGAGTTGCATAATCTCATAGTCATAGGAACATGTATAAGTCATGAAGAAAGCAATAGCAACATACTAAACGATCGGGTGCTAAGCTAATGGAATGGGTCATGTCAATCAGATCATTCAACTAATGATGTGATCCCGTTAATCAAATAACAACTCTTTGTTCATGGTTAGGAAACATAACCATCTTTGATTAACGAGCTAGTCAAGTAGAGGCATACTAGTGACACTCTGTTTGTCTATGTATTCACACATGTATTATGTTTCCGGTTAATACAATTCTAGCATAAATAATAAACATTTATCATGATATAAGGAAATAAATAATAACTTTATTATTGCCTCTAGGGCATATTTCCTTCAGTCTCCCACTTGCACTAGAGTCAATAATCTAGTTCACATCGCCATGTGATTTAACAGCAATAGTTTACATCACCATGTGATTAACACCCATAGTTCACATCGTCATGTGACCAACACTCAAAGGGTTTACTAGAGTCAGTAATCTAGTTCACATATCTATGTGATTAACACCCAAAGAGTACTAAGGTGTGATCATGTTTTGCTTGTGAGATAATTTTAGTCAACGGGTCTGTCACATTCAGATCCGTAAGTGTTTTGCAAGTTCTATGTCTACAATGCTCTACACGGAGCTACTCTAGCTAATTGCTCCCACTTTCAATATGTATCCAGATTGAGACTTTAGATTCATCTGGATTAGTGTCAAAAACTTGCATCGACGTAACCCTTTACGATGAACCTTTTTGTCACGTCCATAATCGAGAAACATATCCTTATTTCACTAAGGATAATTCTGACCGCTGTCCAGTGATCTACTCCTAGATCACTATTGTACTCCCTTGCCAAATCAATGCAGGGTATACAATAGATCTGGTATACATCATGACATACTTTATAGAACCTATGGCCAAGGCATAGGGAATGACTTTCATTCTCTTTCTATCTTCTGTCGTGGTCGGGCTTTGAGTCTTACTCAACTTCACACCTTGTAATACAGGCAAGAACTCTTTCTTTGATTGCTCCATTTTGAACTACTTCAAAATCTTGTCAAGGTATGTACTCATTGAAAAAACTTATCAAGCGTCTTGATCTATCTCTATAGATCTTGAAGCTCAATATGTAAGAAGCTTCACCGAAGTCTTTCTTTGAAAAACTCCTTTCAAACACTCCTTTATGCTTTACAGAATAATTCTACATTATTTCTGATCAACAATATGTCATTCACATATACTTATCAGAAATGCTGTAGTGCTCCCACTCACTTTCTCGTAAATACAGGCTTCACCGCAAGTCTGTATAAAACTATATGCTTTGATCAACTTATCAAAGCGTATATTCCAACTCCGAGATGCTTGCACCAGTCCACAGATGGATCGCTGGAGCTTGCACATTTTGTTAGCACCTTTCGGATTGACAAAACCTTCTGGTTGCATCATATACAACTCTTCTTTAATAAATCCATTAAGGAATGCAGTTTTGTTTATCCGTTTGCCAGATTTCATAAAATGCGGCAATTACTAACATGATTCGGACAGACTCAAGCATAGATACGAGTGAGAAGCTCTCATCGTAGTCAACACCTTGAACTTGTCGAAAACCTTTTGCGACAATTCTAGCTTTGTAGATAGTAACACTACTATCAGTGTCCGTCTTCCTCTTGAAGATCCATTTATTCTCAATTGCTTGCCGATCATCGGGCAAGTCAACCAAAGTCCAAACTTTGTTCTCATACATGGATCATATCTCAGATTTCATGGCCTCAAACCATTTCGCGGAATCCGGGCTGATCATCGCTTCCTCATGGTTCGTAGGTTCGTCATGGTCAAGTAACATGACCTCTAGAACAGGATTACCGTACCACTCTGGTGCGGATCTCACTCTGGTTTACGTACGAGATTCGGTAGTAACTTGATCTGAAGTTACATGATCATCATCATTAGCTTCCTCACTAATTGGTGTAGTAGTCACAAGAACAGATTTTTGTGATGAACTACTTTCCAATAAGGTAGAAGGTACAATTACCTTATCAAGTTTTCTACTTTCCTCCCACTCACTTCTTTCAAGAGAAACTCCTTCTCTAGAAAACGTTTGGTAGTACCCAACATCTACCATTGGAGACACCTGTAGTACTCCTTTATAATCACCTAGTTAGGTTGTGACGTTTGGTAGTACCCAAAGTGTTCCTCCGGCAAACGGGAGTTGCATAATCTCATAGTCATAGGAACATGTATAAGTTATGAATAAAGCAATAGCAACATACTAAACGATCGGGTGCTAAGCTAATAGAATGGGTCATGTCAATCAGATCATTCAACTAATGATGTGACCTCGTTAATCAAATAACAACTCTTTGTTCATGGTTAGGAAACATAACCATCTTTGATTAACGAGCTAGTCTAGTAGAGGCATACTAGTGACACTCTGTTTGTCTATGTATTCACACATGTATTATGTTTCCGGTTAATACAATTCTAGCATAAATAATAAACTTTTATCATGATATAAGGAAATAAATAATAACTTTATTATTGCCTCTAGGGCATATTTCCTTCACCTCCGGAAAACGGGAGTTGCATAATCTCATAGTCATAGGAACATGTATAAGTCATGAAGAAAGCAATAGCAACATACTAAACGACCGGGTGCTAAGCTAATGGAATGGGTCATGTCAATCAGATCATTCAACTAATGATGTGATCCCGTTAATCAAATAACAACTCATTGTTCATGGTTAGGAAACATAACCATCTTTGATTAACGAGCTAGTCAAGTAGAGGCATACTAGTGACACTCTGTTTGTCTATGTATTCACACATGTATTATGTTTCCGGTTAATACAATTCTAGCATGAATAATAAACATTTATCATGATATAAGGAAATAAATAATAACTTTATTATTGCCTCTAGGGCATATTTCCTTCACGAATATAGTCGTCCAATATATCGATCTTTACGTCTCGACCATTTCGAGACTCCTCGTCATGTCCCCGATCTCATCAGGGACTCCAAACTCCTTCGGTACATCAAAACTCATAAACTCATAATATAACTGTCATCGAAACCTTAAGCGTGCAGACCCTACGGTTCAAGAACAATGTAGACATGACCGAGACACGTCTCCGGCCAATAACCAATAGCGGGACCTGGATGCCCATATTGGCTCCTGCATATTCTACGAAGATCTTTATCGGTCAGACCGCATAACAACATACGTTGTTCCCTTTGTCATCGGTATGTTACTTGCCCGAGATTCGATTGTCGGTATCCAATACCTAGTTCAATCTCGTTACCGGCAAGTCTCTTTACTCGTTCCGTAATACATCATCTCACAACTAACATATTAGTTGTAATGCTTGCAAGGCTTATGTGATGTGCATTACCGAGAGGGCCCAGAGATACCTCTCCGACAATCGGAGTGACAAATCCTAATCTCGAAATACGCCAACCCAACATGTACCTTTGGAGACAACTGTAGTGCTCCTTTATAATCACCCAGGTACGTTGTGACGTTTGGTAGCACCCAAAGTGTTCCTCCGGCAAACGGGAGTTGCATAATCTCATAGTCATAGGAACATGTATAAGTCATGAAGAAAGCAATAGCAACATACTAAACGATCGGGTGCTAAGCTAATGGAATGGGTCATGTCAATCAGATCATTCAACTAATGATGTGACCTCGTTAATCAAATAACAACTCTTTTGTCCATGGTTAGGAAACATAACCATCTTTGATTAACGAGCTAGTCAAGTAGAGGCATACTAGTGACACTCTGTTTGTCTATGTATTCACACATGTATTATGTTTCTGGTTAATACAATTCTAGCATGAATAATAAACATTTATCATGATATAAGGAAATAAATAATAACTTTATTATTGCCTCTAGGGCATATTTCCTTCAATCTCCCACTTGCACTAGAGTCAATAATCTAGATCACATCGCTATGTGATTAACACCAATAGTTCACATCTTTATGTGATTGATTCACATCTCCATGTGACTAACACCCAAAGGATTTACTAGATTCAATAATCTAGTTCACATCACTATGTGATTAATACCCAAAGAGTGATCATGTTTTGCTTGTGAGAGAAATTTAGTCAACGGGCCTGCCATATTCAGATCCTTATGTATTTTGCAAAATTCTATGTCTACAATGCTCTGCACGGAGCTACTCTAGCTAATTGCTCCCACTTTCAATATGTATCCAGATTGAGACTTAGAATCATCTGGATCAGTGTCAAAAACATGCATCGACGTAACCTTTTACGACGAACCTTTTTGTCACATCCATAATCGAGAAACATACCCTTATTTCACTAAGGATAATTCTGACCGCTGTCCATTGATCTACTCCTAGATCACTATTGTACTCCCTTACCAAATCAGTGCAGGGTATATAATAGATCTGGTATACAGCATGACATACTTTATAGAACCTATGGCCAAGGCATAGGGAATGACTTTCATTCTCTTTCTATCTTCTGCCGTGGTCGGGCTTTGAGTCTTACTCAACTTCATACTTTGTAATACAAGCAAGTACTCTTTCTTTGACTGCTCCATTTTGAACTACTTCAAAATCTTGTCAAGGTATGTACTCATTGAAAAAACTTATCAAGCGTCTTGATCTATCTCTATAGATCTTGGAGCTCAATATGTAAGCAACTTCACCGAAGTCTTTCTTTGAAAAACTCCTTTCAAACACTCCTTTATGCTTTACAGAATAATTCTACATTATTTCCGATCAACAATATGTCATTCACATATACTTATTAGAAATGCTGTAGTGCTCCCACTCACTTTCTTTTAAATACAGGCTTCACCGCAAGTCTGTATAAAACTATATGCTTTGATCAACTCATCAACACGTATATTCCAACTCTGAGATGCTTGCACCAGTCCACAGATGGATCGCTGGAGCTTGCACATTTTGTTAGCACCTTTCGGATTGACAAAACCTTCTGGTTGCATCATATACAACTCTTCTTTAATAAATTCATTAAGGAATGCAGTTTTGTTTATCCATTTGCCAGATTTCATAAAATGCGGCAATTACTAACATGATTCGGACAGACTCAAGCATAGATACGAGTGAGAAGCTCTCATCGTAGTCAACACCTTGAACTTGTCGAAAACCTTTTGCGACAATTCTAGCTTTGTAGATAGTAACACTACTATCAACGTCCGTCTTCCTCTTGAAGATCCATTTATTCTCAATTACTTGCCGATCATCGGGCAAGTCAACCAAAGTCCAAACTTTGTTCTTATACATGGATCATATCTCAGATTTCATGGCCTCAAACCATTTCGCGGAATCTGGGCTCATCATCACTTCCTCATAGTTCGTAGGTTCGTCATGGTCAAGTAACATGACCTCCAGAATAGGATTACCGTACCACTCTGGTGCGGATCTCATTCTGGTTTACCTACGAGATTTGGTAGTAACTTGATCTGAAGTTACATGATCATCATCATTAGCTTCCTCACTAATTGTTGTAGTAGTCACAGGAACAGATTTCTGTGATAAACTACTTTCCAATAAGGGAGAAGGTACAATTACCTTATCAAGTTTTCTACTTTCCTCCCACTCACTTCTTTCGAGAGAAACTCCTTCTCTAGAAAAACTCCGAATTTAGCAACAAAAGTCTTGCCTTCGGATTTGTGATAGAAGGTGTACCCAATAGTCTCCTTTGGGTATTCTATGAAGACATATTTCTCCGATTTGGGTTTGAGCTAACTAGGATGAAGCTTTTTCATATAAGCATCACAACCCCAAACTTTAAGAAACGACAGCTTAGGTTTCTTGCCAAACCGTCGTTCACACGGTGTCGTCTCAACGGATTTAGATGGTGCCCTATTTAACGTGAATGCAGATGTCTCTAATGCATAACCCCAAAACAATAGTGGTAGATCGGTAAGATACATCATAGATTGCACTATATCCAATAAAGTACGGTTATGACGTTCGGACACACCATTACATTGTGGTGTTCCAGGTGGCATGAGTAGTGAAACTATTTCACATTGTTTTTCCTGAAGGCCAAACTCGTAACTCAAATACTCTTCTCCACGATCAGATCGTAGAAACTTTATTTTCTTGTTACGATGATTTTCCACTTCACTCTGAAATTCTTTGAACTGTTCAAATGTTTCAGACTTATGTTTCATCAAGTAGATATCCCCATATCTGCTCAAATCATCTGTGAAGGTCAGAAAATAATGATACTTGCTGCAAGCCTTAATATTCATCGGACCACATACATCAGTATGTATGATTTCCAACAAATCTGTTGCTTGCTTCATTGTTCCGGAGAACGGCGTTTTAGTCATCTTGCCCATAAGGCATGGTTCGCAAGCATCAAGTGATTCATAATCAAGTGATTCCAAAAGCCCATCAGCATGGAGTTTCTTCATGCGCTTTACACCAATATGACCTAAACGGCAGTGCTACAAATAAGTTGCACTATCATTATTAACTTTGCATCTTTTGGTTTCAATATTATGATTATGTATATCACTATGATCGAGATCCAATGAACTATTTTCATTGGGTTTGTAAACATATAAGGTTTTATTCATGTAAACAGAACAACAATTTATTCTTTTACTTAAATGAATAACCGTATTACAATAAACATGATCAAATCATATTCATGCTGAACGCAAACACCAAATAACACTTATTTAGGTTCAACACAAATCCCGAAAGTATAGTGAGTGTGCGATGATGATCATATCAATCTTGGAACCACTTCCAACACACATCGTCACTTCACCCTTAACTAGTCTCTGTTTATTCTGCAACTCCCGTTTCGAGTTACTAATCTTAGCAACTGAACTAGTATCAAATACTGAGGGTTTGCTATAAACACTAGTAAAGTACACATCAATAACATGTATATCAAATATACTTATGTTCACTTTGCCATCCTTCTTATCCGCCAAATACTTGGGGCAGTTCCGCTTCCAGTGACCAGTCCCTTTGCAATAGAAGCACTTAGTCTCAGGCTTAGGACCAGACTTGGGCTTCTTCACTTGAGCAGCAACTTGCTTGCCGTTCTTCCTGAAGTTCCCCTTCTTCCCTTTTGCCCTTTTCTTCAAACTAGTGGTCTTGTCAACCATCAACACTTGATGTTTTTCTTCATTTCTACCTTCGTCGATTTTAGCATCACGAAGAGCTTGGGAATCATTTCCGTTATCCCTTGCATATCATAGTTCATCACGAAGTTCTACTAACTTGGTGATGGTGACTAGAGAATTCTGTCAATCACAATGTTATCTGGAAGATTAACTCCCACTTGATTCAAGCGATTGTAGTACCCAGACAATCTGAGCACATGCTCACTAGTTGAGCGATTCTCCTCCATCTTTTAGCTATAGAACTTGTTGGAGACTTCATATCTCTCAACTCGGGTATTTTCTTGAAATATTAACTTCAACTCCTGGAACATCTCATATGGTCCATGACGTTCAAAACGTCTTTGAAGTCCCGATTCTAAGCCATTAAGCATGGTGCACTAAACTATCAAGTAGTCATCATATTGAGCTAGCCAAACGTTCATAACGTCTGCATCTGCTCCTGCAATAGGTCTGTCACCTAGCAGTGCATCAAGGACATAATTTTTCTGTGCAGCAATGAGGATAAACCTCAGATCACGGATCCAATCCGTATCATTGCTAATAACATCTTTCAACACAATTTTCTCTAGGAACATATCAAAATAAACATATGAAAGCAACAACGCGAGCTATTGATCTACAACATAGATATGCTAATACTACCAGGTACTAAGTTCATGATAAGTTTAAGTTAAGTTAATCAAATTACTTAAGAACTCCCACTTAGATAGACATCCCTCTAATCCTCTAAGTGATCACGTGATCCAAATCAACTAAACCATAACCGATCATCACGTGAGATGGAGTAGTTTTCAATGGTGAACATCGTTATGTTGATCATATCTACTATATGATTCACGCTCGACCTTTCGGTCTCCGTGTTCCGAGGCCATATCTGCATATGCTAGGCTCGTCAAGTTTAACCTGAGTATTCTGCGTGTGCAAAACTGGCTTGCACCCGTTGTAGATGGACGTAGAGCTTATCACACCCGATCATCACGTGGTGTCTGGGCACGACGAACTTTGGCAACGGTGCATACTCAGGGAGAACACTTCTTGATAATTTAGTGAGAGATCATCTTATAATGCTACCGCCAATCAAAGAAAGATAAGATGCATAAAAGGATAAACATCACATGCAATCAATATAAGTGATATGATATGGCCATCATCATCTTGTGCTTGTGATCTCCATCTCCGAAGCACCGTCATGATCACCATCGTCACCGGCGCGACACCTTGATCTCCATCTTAGCATCGTTGTCGTCTCGCCAATCTTATGCTTCCACGACTATCACTACCGCTTAGTAATAAAGTAAAGAATTACATCGCGATTGCATTGCATACAATAAAGCGACAACCATATGGCTCCTGCCAGTTGCCGATAACTCGGTTACAAAACATGATCATCTCATACAATAAAATTAACATCATGCCTTGACCATATCACATCACAACATGCCCTGCAAAAACAAGTTAGACGTCCTCTACTTTGTTGTTGCATGTTTTACGTGGCTGCTACGGGCTTTAAGCAAGAACTCATCTTACCTACGCATCAAAACCACAACGATAGTTTGTCAAATAGACTCCGTTTTAACCTTCTCAAGGACCGGGCGTAGCCACACTTGGTTCAACTAAAGTTGGTGAGACAGTCTCCCGCAAGCCATCTATGTGCAAAGCACGTCGAGGGAACCGGTCTTGCGTAAGCGTACGCGTAAGGTTGGTCCGGGTCGTCTCGTCCAACAATACCGCCAAACCAAAGTATGACATGCTGGTAGGCAGTATGACTTGTATCGCCCACAACTCACTTGTGTTCTACTCGTGCAAATAACATCAAACCATAAAACCTAGGCTCGGATGCCACTGTTGGAGAACGTAGTAATTTCAAAAAAATTCCTACGCACACGCAAGATCATGGTGATGCATAGCAACGAGGGGAGAGTATGATCTACATACCCTTGTAGATCGCAACGGAAGCGTTGACACAACATAGAGGAAGTAGTCCTACGTCTTCTTCCCGATCCGACCAATCCAAGCACCGTTACTCCGGCACCTCCGAGTTCTTAGCACACGTTCAGCTCGATGACGATCCTCGGGCTCCGATCCAGCAAAGCGTCGAGGATGAGTTCCGTCAGCACGACGACGTGGTGACAATCTTGATGTTTCACCGACGCAGGGCTTTGCCTAAGGTCTACAACGATATGACCGAGGTGGAATTTGGTGGCAGGGGGCACCGCACACGGCTAAGGAACGATCAACAATGATCAATTGTGTGTCTAGAGGTGCCCCTGCCCCCGTATATAAAGGGGCAAATGGGGAGAGGTGCGGCCAGCCCCTTGGTGCGCCAGGAGGAGTCCTACTCCTACCGGGAGTAGGACTCCCCCCCTCCAATCCTATTCCAACTAGGATTCTCCAAAAGGAAAAGAGAGAGAGGGGGGGGGGGCGGCCCCTTCTCCTAGTCCTAATAGGACTAGGGAAGGGGGGAGGCGCGCAGCCCTATGTGGGCAGCCCTTTCACCTTTCCACCAAGGCCCATGTTGGCCCATTTGGCTCCCGGGGGGTTCCGGTAACCCTCCCGGTATTCCGGTAAAATCCCGATTTCACCCGGAACACTTCCGATGTCCAAACATAGGCTTCCAATATATCAATCTTTACGTCTCGACCATTTCGAGACTCCTCGTCATGTCCGTGACCACATCCGGGACTCCGAACAACCTTCGGTACATCAAAATGCATAAAATCATAATAACTGTCATCGTAACGTTAAGCGTGCGGACCCTACGGTTCGAGAACAATGTAGAAATGACCGATACACGTCTCCGGTCAATAACCAATAGCGGGACCTGGATGCCCATATTGGCTCCTACATATTCTACGAAGATCTTTATCGGTCAGACCGCATAACAACATATGTTATTCCCTTTGTCATCGGTATGTTACTTGCCCGAGATTCGATCGTCAGTATCCAATACCTAGTTCAATCTCGTTACCGGCAAGTCTCTTTACTCGTTCCGTAATACATCATCCCGCAACTAACTCATTAGTTGCTATGCTTGCAAGGCTTTAAGTGATGTGCATTACCGAGAGGGCCCAGAGATACCTCTCCGACGATCGGAGTGACAAATCCTAATCTCGAAATACGCCAACCCAACATCTACCATTGGAGACACCTGTAGTACTCCTTTATAATCACCCAGTTACGTTGTGACGTTTGGTAGTACCCAAAGTGTTCCTCCGGCAAACGGGAGTTGCATAATCTCATAGTCATAGGAACATGTATAAGTTATGAATAAAGCAATAGCAACATACTAAACGATCGGGTGCTAAGCTAATAGAATGGGTCATGTCAATCAGATCATTCAACTAATGATGTGACCTCGTTAATCAAATAACAACTCTTTGTTCATGGTTAGGAAACATAACCATCTTTGATTAACGAGCTAGTCTAGTAGAGGCATACTAGTGACACTCTGTTTGTCTATGTATTCACACATGTATTATGTTTCCGGTTAATACAATTCTAGCATGAATAATAAACTTTTATCATGATATAAGGAAATAAATAATAACTTTATTATTGCCTCTAGGGCATATTTCCTTCACCTCCGGCAAACGGGAGTTGCATAATCTCATAGTCATAGGAACATGTATAAGTCATGAAGAAAGCAATAGCAACATACTAAACGATCGGGTGCTAAGCTAATGGAATGGGTCATGTCAATCAGATCATTCAACTAATGATGTGATCCCGTTAATCAAATAACAACTCATTGTTCATGGTTAGGAAACATAACCATCTTTGATTAACGAGCTAGTCAAGTAGAGGCATACTAGTGACACTCTGTTTGTCTATGTATTCACACATGTATTATGTTTCCGGTTAATACAATTCTAGCATGAATAATAAACATTTATCATGATATAAGGAAATAAATAATAACTTTATTATTGCCTCTAGGGCATATTTCCTTCACGAATATAGTCGTCCAATATATCGATCTTTACGTCTCGACCATTTCGAGACTCCTCGTTATGTCCCCTGTCTCATCCGGGACTCCGAACTCCTTCGGTACATCAAAACTCATAAACTCATAATATAACCGTCATCGAAACCTTAAGCGTGCGGACCCTATGGTTCGAGAACAATGTAGACATGACCGAGACACGTCTCCGGTCAATAACCAATAGCGGGACCTGGATGCCCATATTGGCTCCTGCATATTCTACGAAGATCTTTATCGGTCAGACCATAACAACATACGTTGTTCCCTTTGTCATCGGTATGTTACTTGCCCGAGATTCGATCGTCGGTATCCAATACCTAGTTCAATCTTGTTACCGGCAAGTCTCTTTACTCGTTCCGTAATACATCATCTCACAACTAACATATTAGTTGTAATGCTTGCAAGGCTTATGTGATGTGCATTACCTAGAGGGCCCAGAGATACCTCTCCGACAATCGGAGTGACAAATCCTAATCTCGAAATACGCCAACCCAACATGTACCTTTGGAGACACCTGTAGTGCTCCTTTATAATCACCCAGTTACGTTGTGACGTTTGGTAGCACCCAAAGTGTTCCTCCGGCAAACGGGAGTTGCATAATCTCATAGTCATATGAACATGTATAAGTCATGAAGAAAGCAATAGCAACATACTAAACGATCAGGTGCTAAGCTAATGGAATGGGTCATGTCAATCAGATCATTCAACTAATGATGTGACCTCGTTAATCAAATAACAACTCTTTTGTCCATGGTTAGGAAACATAACCATCTTTGATTAACGAGCTAGTCAAGTAGAGGCATACTAGTGACACGCTGTTTGTCTATGTATTCACACATGTATTATGTTTCCGGTTAATACAATTCTAGCATGAATAATAAACATTTATCATGATATAAGGAAATAAATAATAACTTTATTATTGCCTCTAGGGCATATTTCCTTCGGTCTCCCACTTGCACTAGAGTCAATAATCTAGATCACATCGCTATGTGATTAACACCAATAGTTCACATCTTTATGTGATTGATTCACATCTCCATGTGACTAACACGCAAAGGGTTTACTAGATTCAATCATCTAGTTCACATCGCTATGTGATTAATACCCAAAGAGTGATCATGTTTTGCTTGTGAGAGAAATTTAGTCAACTGGCCTGCCATATTTAGATCCTTATGTATTTTGCAAAATTCTATGTCTACAATGCTCTGCACGGAGCTACTCTAGCTAATTGCTCCCACTTTCAATATGTATCCAGATTGAGACTTAGAATCATCTGGATCAGTGTCAAAAACTTGCACTGACGTAACCTTTTACGACGAACCTTTTTGTCACATCCATAATCGAGAAACATACCCTTATTTCACTAAGGATAATTCTGACCGCTGTCCATTGATCTACTCCTAGATCACTATTGTACTCCCTTGCCAAATCAGTGCAGGGTATATAATAGATCTGGTATACAGCATGACATACTTTATAGAACCTATGGCCAATGCATAGGGAATGACTTTCATTCTCTTTCTATCTTCTGCCGTGGTCGGGCTTTGAGTCTTACTCAACTTCATACCTTGTAATACAAGCAAGAACTCTTTCTTTGACTGCTCCATTTTGAACTACTTCAAAATCTTGTCAAGGTATGTACTCATTGAAAAAACTTATCAAGCGTCTTGATCTATCTCTATAGATCTTGGAGCTCAATATGTAAGCAACTTCACCGAAGTCTTTCTTTGAAAAACTCCTTTCAAACACTCCTTTATGCTTTACAGAATAATTCTACATTATTTCTGATCAACAATATGTCATTCACATATACTTATCAGAAATGCTGTAGTGCTCCCACTCACTTTCTTGTAAATACAGGCTTCACCGCAAGTCTGTATAAAACTATATGCTTTGATCAACTCATCAACGCGTATATTCCAACTCTGAGATGCTTGCACCAGTCCACAGATGGATCGCTGGAACTTGCACATTTTGTTAGCACCTTTCGGATTGACAAAACCTTCTGTTGCATCATATACAACTCTTCTTTAATAAATTCATTAAGGAATGCAGTTTTGTTTATCCATTTGCCAGATTTCATAAAATGCGGCAATTACTAACATGATTCGGACAGACTCAAGCATAGATACGAGTGAGAAGCTCTCATCGTAGTCAACACCTTGAACTTGTCGAAAACCTTTTGCGACAATTCTAGCTTTGTAGATAGTAACACTACTATCAACGTCCGTCTTCCTCTTGAAGATCCATTTATTCTCAATTGCTTGCCGATCATCAGGCAAGTCAACCAAAGTCCAAACTTTGTTCTCATACATGGATCATATCTCAAATTTCATGGCCTCAAACCATTTCGCGGAATCTGGGCTCATCATCGCTTCCTCATAGTTCGTAGGTTCGTCATGGTCAAGTAACATGACCTGCAGAATAGGATTACCGTACCACTCTGGTGTGGATCTCATTCTGGTTTACCTACGAGATTTGGTAGTAACTTGATCTGAAGTTACATGATCATCATCATTAGCTTCCTCACTAATTGTTGTAGTAGTCAGAGGAACAGATTTCTGTGATAAACTACTTTCCAATAAGGGAGAAGGTACAATTACCTTATCAAGTTTTCTACTTTCCTCCCACTCACTTCTTTCGAGAGAAACTCCTTCTCTAGAAAAACTCCGAATTTAGCAACAAAAGTCTTGCCTTCGGATTTGTAATAGAAGGTGTACCCAATAGTCTCCTTTGGGTATCCTATGAAGACATATTTCTCCGATTTGGGTTTGAGCTAACTAGGATGAAACTTTTTCATTTAAGCATCACAACCCCAAACTTTAAGAAACGACAGCTTAGGTTTCCTGCCAAACCGTCGTTCACACGGTGTCGTCTCAACGGATTTAGATGGTGCCCTATTTAACGTGAATGCAGATGTCTCTAATGCATAACCCCAAAACGATAGTGGTAGATCGGTAAGATACATCATAGATTGCACTATATCCAATAAAGTACGGTTATGACGTTCGGACACACCATTACATTGTGGTGTTCCAGGTGGCATGAGTAGTGAAACTATTTAACATTGTTTTTACTGAAGGCCAAACTCGTAACTCAAATACTCTTCTCCACGATCAGATCGTAGAAACTTTATTTTCTTGTTACGATGATTTTCCACTTCACTCTGAAATTCTTTGAACTGTTCAAATGTTTCAGACTTATGTTTCATCAAGTAGATATCCCCATATCTGCTCAAATCATCTGTGAAGGTCAGAAAATAATGATACTTGCTGCAAGCCTTAATATTCATCGGACCACATACATCAGTATGTATGATTTCCAACAAATCTGTTGCTTGCTTCATTGTTCCGGAGAACGGCGTTTTAGTCATCTTGCCCATAAGGCATGGTTCGCAAGCATCAAGTGATTCATAGTCAAGTGATTCCAAAAGCCCATCAGCATGGAGTTTCTTCATGCGCTTTACACCAATATGACCTAAACGACAGTGCTACAAATAAGTTGCACTATCATTATTAACTTTGCATCTTTTGGTTTCAATATTATGATTATGTATATCACTATGATCGAGATCCAATGAACTATTTTCATTGGGTGTGTAACCATATAAGGTTTTATTCATGTAAACAGAACAACAATTTATTCTTTTACTTAAATGAATAACCGTATTACAATAAACATGATCAAATCATATTCATGCTCAACGCAAACACCAAATAACACTTATTTAGGTTCAACACTAATCCCGAAAGTATAGGGAGTGTGCGATGATGATCATATCAATCTTGGAACCACTTCCAACACACATCGTCACTTCACCCTTAACTAGTCTCTGTTTATTCTGCAACTCCCGTTTCGAGTTACTAATCTTAGCAACTGAACTAGTATCAAATACTGAGGGTTTGCTATAAACACTAGTAAAGTACACGTCAATAACATGTATATCAAATATACTTATGTTCACTTTGCCATCCTTCTTATCCGCCAAATACTTGGGGCAGTTCCGCTTCCAGTGACCAGTCCCTTTGCAGTAGAAGCACTTAGTCTCAGGCTTAGGACCAGACTTGGGCTTCTTCACTTGAGCAGCAACTTGCTTGCCGTTCTTCTTGAAGTTCCCCTTCTTCCCTTTTGCCCTTTTCTTCAAACTAGTGGTCTTGTCAACCATCAACACTTGATGTTTTTCTTGATTTCTACCTTCGTCGATTTCAGCACCACGAAGAGCTTGGGAATCGTTTCCGTTATCCCTTGCATATTATAGTTCATCACGAAGTTCTACTAACTTGGTGATGGTGACTAGAGAATTCTGTCAATCACTATCTTATCTGGAAGATTAACTCCCACTTGATTCAAGCAATTGTAGTACCCAGACAATCTGAGCACATGCTCACTAGTTGAGCGATTCTCCTCCATATTTTAGCTATAGAACTTGTTGGAGACTTCATATCTCTCAACTCGGGTATTTGCTTGAAATATTAACTTCAACTCCTGGAACATCTCATATGGTCCATGACGTTCAAAACGTCTTTGAAGTCCCGATTCTAAGCCGTTAAGCATGGTGCACTTAAACTATCAAGTAGTTATCATATTGAGCTAGCCAAACGTTCATAACGTCTGCATCTGCTCCTGCAATAGGTCTGTCACCTAGCGGTGCATCTAGGACATAATTTTTCTGTGCAGCAATGAGGATAAACCTCAGATCACGGATCCAATCCGCATCATTGCTACTAACATCTTTCAACACTATTTTCTCTAGGAACATATCAAAATAAACACAGGGAAGCAACAACGCGAGCTATTGATCTACAACATAATTGCAAAAAATTACCAGGACTAAGTTCATGATAAATTTAAGTTCAATTTAATCATATTACTTAAGAACTCCCACTTAGATAGACATCCCTCTAATCCTCTAAGTGATCACGTGATCCAAATCAACTAAACCATGTCCGATCATCACGTGAGATGGAGTAGTTTCATTGGTGAACATCACTATGTTGATCATATCTACTATATGATTCACGCTCGACCTTTCGGTCTCAGTGTTCCGAGGCCATATCTGCATATGCTAGGCTCGTCAAGTTTAACCTGAGTATTCTGCGTGTGCAAAACTGGCTTGCACCCGTTGTAGATGGACGTAGAGCTTATCACACCCGATCATCACGTGGTGTCTGGGCACGACGAACTTTGGCAACGGTGCATACTTAGGGAGAACACTTCTTGATAATTTAGTGAGAGATCATCTTATAATGCTACCGTCAATCAAAGCAAGATAAGATGCATAAAAGGATAAACATCACATGCAATCAATATAAGTGATATGATATGGCCATCATCATCTTGTGCTTGTGACCTCCATCTTCGAAGCACCGTCATGATCACCATCGTCACTGGCGCGACACCTTGATCTCCATCGTAGCATCGTTGTTGTCTCGCCGATCTTATGCTTCCACGACTATCACTACCGCTTAGTAATAAAGTAAAGCATTACATCGCGATTGCATTGCATACAATAAAGTGACAACCATATGGCTCCTGCCAGTTGCCGATAACTCGGTTACAAAACATGATCATCTCATACAATAAAATTTAGTATCATGTCTTGACCATATCACATCACAACATGCCCTGCAAAAACAAGTTAGATGTCCTCTACTTTGTTGTTGCAAGTTTTACGTGGCTGCTACGGGCTTAAGCAAGAACCAATCTCACCTACGCATCAAAACCACAACGATAGTTTGTCAAATAGACTCCGTTTTAACCTTCGCAAGGACCGGGCGTAGCCACACTTGGTTCAACTAAAGTTGGAGAGACAGTCGCCCGCAAGCCATCTATGTGCAAACCACGTCGAGGGAACCGGTCTCGCGTAAGCGTACGCGTAAGGTTGGTCCGGGTCGTCTCGTCCAATAATACCGCCGAACCAAAGTATGACATGCTGGTAGGCAGTATGACTTGTATCGCCCACAACTCACTTGTGTTCTACTCGTGCAAATAACATCAAACCGTAAAACCTAGGCTCTGATACCACTGTTGGGGAACGTAGTAATTTCAAAAAATTTCCTACGCACACGCAAGATCATGGTGATGCATAGCAACGAGGGGAGAGTGTGATCTACGTACCCTTGTAGATCGCAACGGAAGCGTTGACACAACGTGGAGGAAGTAGTCATACGTCTTCTTCCCGATCCGACCGATCCAAGCACCGTTACTCCGGCACCTCCGAGTTCTTAGCACACGTTCAGCTTGATGACGATCCTCGGGCTCCGATCCAGCAAAGCATCGAGGAAGAGTTCCGTCAGCACGACGGCATGATGACGATCTTGATATTCTACCGACGCAGGGCTTCGCCTAAGCACTACAACGATATGACCGAGGTGGAATATGGTGGCATGGGGCACCGCACACGGCTAAGGAACGATCACCAAGGATCAACTTGTGTGTCTATGGGGTGCCCCCTGCCCCTGTATATAAAGGATGGAGGAGGAGGAGGCCGGCCAAGGCATAAGGTGCGGCCAGGATGGGAGTCCTACTAGGACTCCAAGTCCTAGTAGGAGTCCATCAAGAGGGGAGGAAGGGAGAAGGAAGTGGAGGAGTTGGAATGGTGGCCAGCCCCCTTTTCCCTAGTCCAATTCGGACCAAAGGGGAGGGGGGGGGGCGCAGCAGCCTTTTTCCTCTTCCCACTAAAGCCCATCAAGGCCCATTACTTCTCCCGTAACTACCCGGTACTCCGAAAAATACCCGAATCACTCGGAACCTTTCCGATGTCCGAATATAGTCGTCCAATATATCGATCTTTACGTCTCGACCATTTCGAGACTCCTCGTCATGTCCCCGATCTCATCCGGGACTCCCAACTCCTTCGGTACATCAAAACTCATAAACTCATTATATAACTGTCATCGAAACCTTAAGCGTGCGGACCCTACGGTTCGAGAACAATGTAGACATGACCGAGACACGTCTCCGGTCAATAACCAATAGCGGGACCTCGATGCCCATATTTTCTCCTACATATTCTACGAAGATCTTTATCGGTCAGACCGCATAACAACATACGTTGTTCCCTTTGTCATCGGTATGTTACTTGCCCGAGATTCGATCGTCGGTATCCAATACCTAGTTCAATCTCGTTACCGGCAAGTCTCTTTACTCGTTCCGTAATACATCATCTCACAACTAACATATTAGTTGTAATGCTTGCAAGGCTTATGTGATGTGCATTACCGAGAGGGCCCAGAGATACCTCTCCGACAATCGGAGTGACAAATCCTAATCTCGAAATACGCCAACCCAACATGTACCTTTGGAGACACCTGTAGTGCTCCTTTATAATCACCCAGTTACGTTGTGACGTTTGGTAGCACCCAAAGTGTTCCTCCGGCAAACGGGAGTTGCATAATCTCATAGTCATAGGAACATGTATAAGTCATGAAGAAAGCAATAGCAACATACTAAACGATCGGGTGCTAAGCTAATGGAATGGGTCATGTCAATCAGATCATTCAACTAATGATGTGACCTCGTTAATCAAATAACAACTCTTTTGTCCATGGTTAGGAAACATAACCATCTTTGATTAACGAGCTAGTCAAGTAGAGGCATACCAGTGACACTCTGTTTGTCTATGTATTCACACATGTATTATGTTTCTGGTTAATATAATTCTAGCATGAATAATAAACATTTATCATGATATAAGGAAATAAATAATAACTTTATTATTGCCTCTAGGGCATATTTCCTTTAGTTGGGTATACCTCCTGTCTCAGATCCGAAAGCAATAAGGGATTGTTTCTAGAATCGGGTCCTTTCTCGAGGAAAAGTTTCTCTTGAAAGAATTGAGTGGGAGGATGGTGGAGACTTGATGAGGTTATTGAACCGTACCTTCAACTAGTGTGTGACAGGACACAGGGAGTTGTTCCTATGGCCCCTGCACCAATTGAAGTGGAAGCTTATGATAGTGATCATGAAACTTCAGATCAAAACCTCATGGGTTGACAAGGATGCGTGCTACTTCAGAGTGGTACGTAATCCTGTCTTGGAAGTCATGTTGCTAGACAACAATGAACCTACGAGCTATGGAGAAGCGATGGTGGGCCTGGATTCCAAAATGGCTCGAGGCCATATAATCCGAGAGAGGATCCATATATGAAAACAAAGTGTAGACTTTGGCAGAACAGCTCGATGGTCGTAAGGCTGTTGAGTACAGATGGATTTTAAAAGGAAGATGGACAATGATGGTAAGTATCACCATTAAGAGAGCTCGACTTGTCATTAAGATGTTTTCCGACAAGTTCAAGGAGTTGACTACGATGAGACTTTCTGACTCGTAGCGATGCTAAGAGTCTGTTGGAATTATATTAGCAATTACTGCATTATTTATGAAATCTTGCAGATAGGATGTCAAAACATTGTTTCCTCGACGATTTTTGAGGAAAGGTTGTATGTGATACAACCGGAAGGTTTTCTCAATCCTGAAAGATGCTAACAAGTATGCAAAGCTCCAGCAATCCTTCTAAGGACTGGAGTAAGCATCTCGGAGTTGGAATGTATGCTTTGATGAGATGATCAAAGTTTTGGGTGTATACAAAGTTTATGAGAAACTTGTATTTCCAAAGAAGTGAGTGGGAGCACTATAGAATTTCTGATGAATATATGTTGTTGACATATTGTTGATCAGAAATGACGTAGAATTTCTGGAAAGCATATAGGGTTATTTGGAAAGTGTTTTTCAATGGAAAGCCTGGATTAAGCTACTTGAACGTTGAGCATCAAGATCTATAAGGATAGATCAAAACGCTTAATGGTACTTTCAAATGAGCACATACCTTGACATGATCTTGAAGGTATTCAAGATGGATCAGTCAAAGAAGGAGTTCTTGCCTGAGTTGTAAGGTATGAAGTTAAGACTTAAAGCTCGACCACGGCAGAATAGAGAGGAAGGACGAAGGTCGTCCCCTATGCTTAAGACATAGGCTCTACAGTATGCTATGTTGTGTACCGCACCTGAAATGTGCCTTGCCATGAGTCAGTCAAGGGGTACAAGAGTGATCCAAGAATGGATCACAGGACAACGGTCAAAGTTATCCTTAGTAACTAGTGGACTAAGGAATTTTTTCGATTATGGAGGTGGTAAAAGAGTTCATCGTAAAGGGTTACGCCGATGCAAACTTTTACACTAATCCAAATTATTCTGAGTAGTAAACTGGATTCGTATAGTAGAACAGTTATTTGGAATAGCTCCAAATAGAACGTGGTAGCTGCATCTAGGAGATGACATAGAGATTTGTAAAGCACACACGGATCTGAAAGATTCAGACCCGTTGACTATAACATCTCTCACAAGCATAACATGATCAAACCCAGAACTCATTGAGTGTTAATCACATGGTAATGTGAAATAGATTATTGACTCTAGTAAACTCTTTGGGTGTTAGTCACATGGGGATGTGACCATGAGTGTTAATCACATATCGATGTGAACTGGATTATTGACTCTAGTGCAAGTGGGAGACTGTTGGAAATATGCCCTAGAGGCAATAATAAATTGATTATTATTATATTTCCTTGTTCATGATAATCGTTTATTATCCATGCTAGAATTGTATTGATAGGAAACTCAGATACATGTGTGGATACATAGACAACACCATGTCCATAGTAAGCCTCTAGTTGACTAGCTCGTTGATCAATAGATGGTTACGGTTTCCTGACCATGGACATTGGATGTCATTGATAACGGGATCACATCATTAGGAGAATGATGTGATGGACAAGACCCAATCCTAAGCCTAGCACAAGATCATGTAGTTCGTATGCTAAAGCTTTTCTAATGTCAAGTATCATTTGCTTAGACCATGAGATTGTGCAACTCCTGGATACCGTAGGAGTGCTTTGGGTGTGCCAAACGTCACAACGTAACTGGGTGGCTATAAAGGTACACTACAGGTATCTCCGAAAGTGTCTGTTGGATTGGCACGAATCAAGACTGGGATTTGTCACTCGTGTAAACGGAGAGGTATCTCTGGGACCACTCGGTAGGACATCATCATAATGTGCACAATGTGATCAAGGAGTTGATCACGGGATGATGTGTTACGGAACGAGTAAAGAGACTTGCCGGTAACGAGATTGAACAAAGTATCGGGATACCGACGATCGAATCTCGGGCAAGTATCGTACCGATAGACAAAGGGAATTGTATACGGGATTGATTAAGTCCTTGACATTGTGGTTCATCCGATGAGATCATCATGGCGCATGTGGGAGCCAACATGGGTATCCATATCCCGCTGTTGGTTATTGACCGGAGAACGTCTCGGTCATGTCTGCATGGTTCCCGAACCCATAGGGTCTACACACTTAAGGTTCGATGATGCTAGGGTTATAAACGAAGTTTGTATGTGGTTACCGAATGTTGTTCGGAGTCCCGGATGAGACCCCGGACGTCACGAGGAGTTCCGGAATGGTCCGGAGGTAAAGATTTATATATAGGAAGTCCTGTTTTGGTCACCGGAAAAGTTTCGGGTTTTATCGGTAACGTACCGGGACCACCGGGAGGTCCTGGGGGTCCACCAAGTGGGGCCACAAGCCCCGGAGGGATGCATGGGCCAAGTGTGGGAGGGGACCAGCCCCAGGTGGGCTGGTGCACCCCCCCCCCCCCCACAAGGGCCCAAGGCGCCTAAGGGGAGGAGGGGGGGCAAACCCTAAGCGCAGATGGGCCTTAGGGCCCATACCTGGTGCGCCTCCCTCTCCTCCTCCACTTGGCCGCCACCCATAGATGGGATTGGGGCTGGCCGCCGCCCCTAGGTGGAACCCTAGGTGGGGCGCACCCCCTCCCTCTCCCCTATATATACTTGATCACTTTGGGGGCTGCCCGCAGATGAGTTCCTGATCTCTCCCTGACGCAGCCCTACCTCTCTCCTCCTCATATCTCGCGGTGCTTGGCGAAGCCCTGCTGGATCACCACGCTCCTCCACCACCACCACGCCGTTGTGCTGCTGCTGGATGGAGTCTTCCTCAACCTCTCCTTCTCTCCTTGCTGGATCAAGGCATGGGAGACGTCACCGGGTTGTACGTGTGTTGAACGCGGAGGTGACGTCCGTTCGGCACTAGGATCTCCGGTGATTTGGATCACGACGAGTACGACTCCTTCAACCCCGTTCTCTTGAACGCTTCCGCTTAGCGATCTACAAGGGTATCTAGATGCACTCTCCTTCCCTCGTTGCTGGTTTCTCCATAGATAGATCTTGGTGACACGTAGGAAAATTTTGAATTTCTGCTACGTTCCCCATCAGAGCACTCACCCGTCTCCCCGCCAAGACCGGGTCAGGGATCCCGCCAAAAGCAATGACCTCCTCCCTAGTAAAACCTCGCGTTGAATCCCTCAAAGGGTCAACCAAGGTCACTGGAGTAGGTGGCTGGGGGCTCCCATGCCCCTCGGATAAGTGGCCCACACGGAGGCCCTGAGCCGTGGGCGAGTCGGGAGAGAAAAGGGCGTGGGCTGCCTGCCCGAGCCGTCCTCCCGTCCCATCCCTCAGTGCCGAGTGGCGCGCCGACGTCGTCGGAGAGGCGGTCCTCCTGACCGCTACAGAAGAAGGAGGAGTCAGGGCCACCTGCCCCGAACCCTCCCCCCCAGCGCCATAGAAGGCGCGGACGCCGTCACCGCCACCGGGGACGAGATAGCCGAGGCCACCTGCGTCGGACCACCTGTCGTAGCACCCGCCGACGCCTCCAAGACCGGCATCACCGGTGACGGTGTAGGGATGGGAGTTGTCGAGGCCACCTGCCCCGACTCCCCTCCCCCAAGCCCCAACTCGGGCGTAGACATCATCTCCGGAACCTCGACCACAGGTGAAGCAGGGGGAGTAGAAGCAATGACAGGCTCAACGTCCCCAACTCCAACCAAAGTCCTCGGCGACGATGGCGTTAGCATAACTCCAGGCAAGGACCCGCCAGCTCCCTCGAACTCCAACAAAGGGAGCGTATGCTCGAACACATCATCAGAATCCACCCTGCCGCTCCAAAGTCTGGGAGGGGCAGAGGCTGGCTCGAAGGACCCAAACCTCAGCGAAGTCATAGGCACCGATGGTGAAGGTGCCGGCTCAACTCCGGACCCAACCCCGGGCAACTGAGCAATAGGGCCAGAACCGTTAGTCCCCTCCCTCGAGGACTCATCAGTCGGTGCCCCCCTGGCACCCGCACTGTCTTCACCCTCGTGCATATCCACGTCATTCCCATTAATGGCCTCAGCAAACAGATCAGTGTCCTCAAACTCAATCTCGAGCGGGAAAATCTCTCCCCTATAAGTCCAGTTGACCTTATCAGGTACAAACTCAACATCCAGAATACTCACTAGAAGCCGGGCCATTCCATGAGCTCGAGTAAAATCCATATCTACTTTTTCCGTCTTCCCAACCATAATACCCATGCTGGCCACAACACGAACATCCTGCAACGGTTTGGAAGGGGCTCCCAAAAACCTTAACCAGACCTGCGTAAGTGGTTTGCCCTTAGGCTCCACCTTCTTCCACTCGTGAAACTCCAGGATGCACTTAGTGCCAGGAACTCTACACAGACCGAAGCTCAGCAGTCTCTGCAAATCATCCACAGTGGGGAAATCCACCCTAAAGACATTCTCCTCAAGAGCAACCAACTCCCATTAGAATTCACCCGGTGCCAGCTCCTGAAGCCTCCGGACAATCTGAGCCTCAGTCACCTCACCCTGGGTCGCTTTCACAACCCGGTGGTCAAGCTCTGTGTCTCCTCAAGAATCTCTCTCGTTGCCGGGGACTCAAAGAACATCAGCTCCGCACAATATACTCCATACATTGTCAGAGCCGGAGCCTGGTCACGCAAAAAGGGCAATCCCCAGATGCATGTGCTGGCTTGCCGCACGACTCACACAGCTCCACCACACATTCAGCAATGAAGTGGCCCTTCTCACCACAACGGTAGCAAAGCATCCTTTCTTTCTTGCGCGCCCATTTGGCCGCCCTCTCAGCATCAGACCTGTCAGCAACCTCAGCCACCGTCCTAGACACAGGTACCTCCACACTGGCCAGGGCCTTCACCACCTCCATCGTCTGGGTAGTGAGATCCGTAGACTGAGCGTGATCGGTCTCCACTGCTGCCGCCGCGTGGTCAACAACAGCCGGGGGCGGAGGTTGTCGGCGATACCTCCCACGGCCACCACCCCGACCCCCACGATGTCCGCGGTAGCCCCCTCTCTGGCGGTTGTCCGGACCTGAGGCTCCTTTTATAAATCCACCGGGAGGACCGAGGAACGGTCTCTCAATAGACGCGTCACTCTGCCAGGCATAACCACGACCTCCTCCCGTGGAAGAGGAACCACGATGTTGTCCATCTCCATACGCATCAGATCCATCGTATCCCCACTGGCCTCGAGGCGGAGCATGCGACTCATTGGCGATAGCATTCTGCTTATTTGTGTCGGTCCCAACCGATTCTGAACTGGCCTCGCGACGAAGTGAGGCGGAGGCGCTGCTCGAGGCTGACCGCCCGTAGTAGTCGGTGCAGCCCCAGGAGGAGCATCACCCCAGCCAGCAGCAGCCACACCGGCCGGCGCAGGGGGCCGAGGTCCACCACGACCCGCGGCCGGCTGAGCAGCGGGCACCACACCCGGCGCCTGAGGCCTGAGCCCGCCCCTACCAGTGGGCGTTTGCATGGGCAGATGCCCTGGCGGCCGCACACCCAAGTGACTGCTGCCACGGCCCGGGTTACCCAGCGAAGCACTCCCGGCCGCTGGAGGCCTCTGGCCAATCGGCGCAAGGCATCCACGCCCAGTGCCCGGCGTCGGCGGCTGAGCCGCACCGCCTCGTCCAGCAGTAGTGGAGGACGCCATCTTCTTGGGAGGCGACTGCACCGCGGAACCGCGTCCGGCCATGGCCAGGAGAGGCCGGATTCTCCTAGCCCGGTGATCACCGCACTTCGGGAATCCACAGGTGCCGCACCGATGAACCCTAGAACGAGCAGGAGACGACACTCGAGGAAAAGCAGCTCGATCGTCTGCGTACGTGCATGCGAAATCAATACGGGCAGGATCCTGGTCCGGTACAGCATGGGTCTCATACCCATCTGACCCTGGCCCATCTCCTCGCGGCCCCGGCTCCTTCCGAGCCGGCCCAGCGCAGCCCAATAAGTGATTCAAACGCATCGATCTCATCTCCAAGATCCCGGTCGCCGGCACGGCCAACACAGGCGCCGCCGGTACCTGTCGATGGTCGATCCGCCTCGCGTGCTTCTTCTTCTTTACAGTAATCCACGACTCCGGTCTAATCAAATCGAAAAGCGTAAGATTCGGAAGACTCACCTTAGGTAAGGGACCCTTCCAAGGTCTTTACAGTAATCCACGACTCCGGTCTAATCAAATCGAAAAGCGTAAGATTCGGAAGACTCACCTTAGGTAAGGGACCCTTCCAAGGTCTTAGCGCCGACGCCGCCGTCCTCCGATGAACAACCCGTTGGATCATCTCGTTCTTCTCGCCCGCGTGAAGACCGATGCGCGCCGGGTCGTCCGCTGGGAGTACTCGATCAATCGTCATTGCTACTTCCTCCTCGTTATAACCTGAGTTAAAAAATTCACAAATAAGATCCGAAGGAGTCGGGGAGGGCGGCGACTCCGCCGGGGACGCATGCCCATCATCGTCTGCATCGTCGTCGTCGGAGTCGGCTAGCGCCCAAAACCGCCCGCCGACGCGCCGCTGATCACCGGCAGCGGCCGGCGCCGTTGCGGTCTCGCGCACGGGCGTCCGCCCTTCCGCCCGCCCCGTCGCCCTCATATGACCTCTTATTAAACAACCTTGAGACTCGAGATTGTTACAAGCTGAGCACGAGTAACATCTCATTTAGCTCGAAACTAGATCAAGATCGACTCGAGATTGTTACAAGCTGAGCACGAGTCATATTCTACAGCTCGACCTTGAGCTTCACTCAATTTCAGCTCGCCCACTTTTGTTATGAGTCGAACTGAGCCAACTGCAACTCGCTCGAAGTTGACTCATTTGCAGCCCTAGTAGGATATACGGGACCCATACCTCACTCTTTATTTGTTCATGTTCATGGTCGATTGTTGTTTGCAATTCATGGATCTATATAAACGGTTGAAGTATCTTTTGCTACTACCTCGTCGATCAAAAAATAATATGCGGGTGGGGGACGGATAAAAAATCGTTATGTTCACCTATATTTATGGAGACCCCTAAGAAAACACATATGTATGGAGGTACCGGAATATCAAATAAACGCATCATCCACGTACGTGTCAACGGCAGTTGATCGTGAACCAATTTGTGGTTGGGAGATTAGAAAGCCATTGATATTTCCAGCCCATCAGAGTTCAAGTCCTAGACTTACTCTGGTGTTCGCAATTTTTCTGAATTTATTTTAGGTGTTTCGGCGGAGCTCTATTACAGTACCCTTAAATTAATATAAGCCGTCTATTTCTCGCAATCCAATGGCCAGTATGATCCAGTACTCCATCTTTTGTTCCATGGAGTACTAAGTCTACGAGTCACGGAGTACCTTGATCTAAGGGGCAAATCAGTAATCACATCAATTATTTTATGGTTACTAGCACATATGCCCGTGCGTTGCAACGGGAATGAAAATTGATATGTACTTCAATTTAGGAAACATTGGATGCACAAAGCACAACATATCAACTCATTAAGTAGTTTAACCGACACACTCAACTGCCCTAAGGGACTCCCCACTATATTTGAACTTATAATCATTTGTATTTAACCCTAAATCTAGGTTGTGAATGTGCAGCCAATGAACTTACAACATGACCAAGTTAAACATTGTTGGATTGCAATTATATATTAAGTTATATCATACTCCCGTAGTCTCATAATATACCATCTATCTCATGTTCACCGACAATCCCGTGTACAAAGCATCGAGAGTATTGGGAGTTATTTTTTTGTTTTTGGGATATGTGAGTTAAATCCTTCCTACTCAACTATGACAAAATAATTGTGTGTTCGTTTCTCCAGGGATAATCAGGACCCACTCCTCACCCTCTATCGATTCCTGGAGCGGTTTATTGTTTTTCATACAATTTGCAAACATATATAAACTGATGAAATCTAGTGTAAGAAAATAAAAAGCGATTGTTTAATTTGATAAGTAAACAAACCCTCTCATTTGGATTTAAAGGGCCCGAGGGCCAAAACTCTACGACCAAGAGACAACCTCGCGCGAAGATTAAATGCATCTAACTATAGCCAGTGACCACGTGATAAATCCATTTCCACGTAAATATTATATTTTGGCTGCCACATGGGATAATTGGGCTCGCATACAATGCACCAATTGGAGGAAAGAAAACCCATCACATGCATTGGCTTGTGTTTTATAACGATCTGCTGGGAAGATTAAACCAAGCATTTTTCATGAATGACCCAAAAATAACAGACATACTCATTGCACCTCGCTTAATAATGATGGATGGAGGTAACAAACAGAAGTACGAGCTAGCTCAATTTACTCACTCAAGGCTTCAGTAGAAGAAACATACACGTTATAAAAGCTCTAATAAAACCCCCTCGATGCCCTCTAGCAACTGCTTCGCGAGACCCTGAGTAATCTTCATAAAAAAAATATGCATCAACATTCAGTATACCTGCTGACCAGCTAAACCTCTAGACCATTTGTTTACTCTCCAAGTAGTCGTAGATTTTCCACCTGCATGGACAAAGTTGAGAGGCAACACATGAATTATAGGTGCAATACGTTCTGGGGATTGCACAGCTTTGCCTCGGACCAGATGCATGCGCTGCCACCATATATACCAACATGCAGTCGCCATGGACTCTGGTAGTCTTTGTGGGGTCTGGTTCAAATGAAGTGGGTCCCAGTCGAAGGGCTATTCGGTGTGTTGTAGCACTAAGGGAGAAGACGTGAAGAGGAAGAGAGCAAGCTCACGCGTGTAGTGGGACAAGGACTAGTGAAGGTGAGCCTCTTCAATGTGGACATGCCTCTACATGAGGCTATGGGTGGATGGTGTAGTCCACAAGATAGTCAAAATGTATTGTGCTAGGTGTGGAAGGTGTAGTCCACGTTACAGCATGTCCACATTACAGCATGACTGGGAGTCTGGATCCTATGTTGAGATGGATCGTCAAGTCACGAATCTAAAACCATCGAAGATCAGAGGGAGCACAACGAGATGACAAGTCAAGATCAAGAGAAGCACAAGAAGACGATATATATGTCAAGATTAGAGGAAGATTGTTAGTGTAATCTTGAGTTGGTTTGCGTGCATACGTAGTGTAAGTTAACCGACTTTTAGTTCATACGGTTTAGGTTCAGCTTGGAGTCCGGATAGTACTAGTTTACTGCAAGGTCAGTACAAGGTCAGTTTCCATGTTGGTCTTTTCCTGTCTTCCGGTGGACCCTTTGGCTATGGTTTTTCCTGCCTCGCCCCTATGCCGTCATTGGTCTACCTTGTCCCATGTGGTCTTAGGGCTATGGCGGCATGATGGATCCCAACCCTTGCGACAGGAGGGCTTAGTTTTTTCATGCCCTTTTGAGTTTCATTATGGTTTGTGTCCTGCTCACAGCGGCAAGGCAGAGGTGGTCTTCTGAAGATGGAATAATCTTCTCCCCACCTAGTCCCTATCACGGTGGTGTTTCTATCATTGACGGAGGGCGTGTCGAGGTTTGTCTCCAGCGGATCCCCCGGGAGTCGTTCAACATTTTTCTTCGGTGTATCCACATGGATCTTCGTCTTTGTTTGTGTGTCTACAGGTTGGATCCTTCCGATCTACGGTTTTCTTCATCGGTAGGGCTTGTTGTTCTGGTGCGCTAGTCCTATGGGGCCTTAGCATGACAACTTCTCGACTGTCTACTACAATACGGTTTGTCCGGCTCCGATGAGGGAGGGGCGAAGATGGCCGCATGCCTTTGCTCGCTCTAGTGCTAGTAGTCGTCGCTAAGTGGTCTAGGGATCTATATGTAGTTTTTACTTGTAGTGTTCTTCGTACTACCTTGATAGTTGATGAGTAGATCGGAAGTTATCCTCGCAAAAGAAAATCAGTTTCCATTTTAATTAGTATGTGTTGCTAGCTCTTGGTGTCCTAGTCAAGTTAGTACTAGTAGGTTAGTTTCCTTGAGACGTAGGAATACTAGTCTTGGTAGTCTCGTCTCACTTACATCAACCCCTTCGCAAACCCTATATTACGCCCGCGAATGTCATACACACGACCTTTTGCTAAAGCGCAACCAAGTTGGGCCGGCCCATTCGACACATGCATTAACTCAATCAAATTGGCAGTTTCTCAAAACAACATCATGCATTAACTCATTCAATCAAATCATAATGAAATCTCATCAAAATCAAAACCTTCCTTACCTTTCACTACTCATTCCTAAATCAAATCAGATCTTACCAAAACATCAACTATAGTCAAAATTGACCGGCCCATTTGACACATGTGCGGGTATTCTTTTCTTTTTCTTCTATGTTTTGTTTTTTGGTTTCCTTTTTTATGTTTTATTTTTTCTACGACCAACATATTATTTTGTACTCGGCATACTATTAGAATCGACACTTTCTCAAAACAAAATCCAGACAAATAAACACTTTCCCAAAACAATGTCATGCATTAAGTTAATCAAATCAAATCACTACTCCTAACTAGTAGAATGCCCGTGCGTTGCTACGGGCTACAATGCATATAAATAAATAAATAAATGATTAAGGTCGTCTTCAAGGTCGAAGTTCATTTTTTTCTCGTACGTCTGGACGTGTACAGATGCCCAGCGGGCTCCCCAAAATTGAACCGTTTGTCTGGGATCCCCCAAATCCAAACCATATGTGTGAGAGAAATGTGGTTGCCCGGACTATCCGACATGTTGTCTCCAACACGCGGGGCCAACACAAAAGGAAACCAACCCATGACTCACCCTTTTCTTTTCCTACAGGACCATTCTCTTCCGGCTCAGTTTTCCACCACAGGGACATTTCTCGTTGGAACCCTCTTCTTCAAAACCGATGACTCCCACCTCACTTTCACCATGTGTCTACTATGACAAAGAAATGTTCATGTGTTTTTTTAATAAAGAAATGTTCATGTGTTACTATGGGTAGAAGGCGAGAAATACCACGAGCACATTACAACAAGTGCTAAAGTGCCTCTCGCATATCCCACCTTCCCATTAACCATTGTGATTCTCTAACATGCTTAAGTTTTGACAATTAAATGAGGAGGGAAAATTAAAGCACTCTCAAAGTGAAGTAAATCATATGATCCGATAGTTAGCTGTCTTTTGTTTTAATTATAAGAAAACATCGTACTGGGTCGATGAACCCCTTTCTTCGATGTAATCTCATAAATAATGCAAGAGAGCCATGATGGCCTTCCTTAGAAAAACACAATGCTACCCAAATCCCACTCCAATGCCTATTGCAACAGGTAGGACAAAAAACGATCATAATCAACCTAATAAAAAGGCGTAAGACAAAAATTGATCTTAATCAACCTAACTGAATTCCCATGTGTTGCCACGAAACAATAAAAAATATGATAATTAAATAAATATTCTAATTGGGAAATGTGCATCGATTCCTTCATCGATCTCCTCTAGTTCTCGTGCTTGGCGACGTCACCATGAAGCTCATGCGTGAGCACGAAAACACCCGAAGTTCGGGGGCTATGTAGCGAGATCAACCGGGCCTATTTTGTGGTGGTCGACGCGCGTCGGCATGTCCATCTTCATCTCTTGCCGCATTGGAGATGTCGGGAGGACTGGTGATGGGAGAGATGGTACCGCCAGAGAAGAGAAAAGAAGAAGGCGAGCAGGCAAGCCGATCATGTATGTTTCTTTTTTTTCCTTTCCCCTCAACGGGTGATATGTGTGCAATTCAAATTGGCCACAGGACAATAAAACATATAGTATACCATTATTCAAACATATAGCTCTCATCATGTATACTTCTCCAAGCAAGCTCACCTTCTCCTCCTCCAATCATTCATCCATGCACGGGAAAGCAGAAAGGAACTCTATTCTTCGTCCGTTGGCCGTGGCGGCATTAGTGATGTCCGACCACCTCCCCGCCCTGATAGTGTTCACTCTAACACCAGCTCAGAGTTTGCCAAGTGAATCCACCGTGCCTCCGTTTGGCTGAGTAATATGGAGTATGATTCAACTATATTTGTTTAATCTAATTTTTAAAAATTTGCAATTTCTAAGCATGCAGTCCGGATTCCAGCTAACATAACCTACAAAATATTGTGTTTATTCTTACGGAAAAACAACACCGAACTAATTCAGTTGCAAAATGTTGTATTTATGCATCCTATGCAATCGAGTCATTTTGCTTTTTCTTTCTTAATCTCACAAAATAACATGTACAAGGAGGCATGATGAAAAAGGAAAATTCTTTACACCCAATATGACAGGGGTCAGTCGTACGCTCATATCAGAATTTGAATACTAAAAGTACATTATGTTGATATGGTACAGACAACCAATCTACCCATGTCTCCTTATTGAACCTTTCCCATCCCACTCATCACACATACTATATCCCCCAATTTCAGTTCACAAAAATGAATATATGTTTGCACTACCAGGATTCCAGGAATACCTGGGGCCACTAATCCATCACCAGCTTCAAGATGATACTGCTATTTTATGTAGCTTATAAGATAATGAACAAAAAATAACTGCAAGTTCCTTATACTATGAAGTTAAACCAACACGACTTGATCCATCAATACAAAAAAAAAACTGAACTTGTCACCAACGAAAGTGGAGAGGGAGAAAAGTACTTACTTCCACGATATTTTTTAACAACTTGTGTCTTTAGCTATAAAATAATAACCGACCCTAAACTCGATAAGATCATAAGCTATAACAATTATTAGCTAATAGTGGATCAAATATTAAGATTTATTGATCCATAAATGTTTCCAAATCTGGTTCATGGGTTCATCTCAAGAATATTCAGAGGATATTTGCCATGGCGTTTCGATGCCTTCAACCAACGCTCCTGAAAATTCTGTAGAACATCATAAGCTGTTGGATCATCAATTTTTGAATGCAAGTCATACCATGGTTCCCTAGGGCCACGGGCATCATCTGACTGCAAATGGAGGACAAGGATAATTACTTTCAGTTTCCCTAAATAAAACTTTCAGAACAACAATTCAAATTAACACTAAGCATAGGAGAAGATGTAACTATTCTTCCTGTCTATTATGATCTCATTGCAGTGATTAAGAACCAAACATAACATAAGTTTTCTACTCCTGTAAAAAAATAGACTCCAATAGCTGTTACATGAGAAGCTGCAAAAATACACAAGTACACGACAAAGGAGTCAGACACTTACAACAAAGTTTGGATTGTAAAGTTTGAAGTTTGCCCAGGTATGTCGTAGCCTCTGATAACCACATATATAATGGTGAATTTTCAGCACATATTTAACTAAAAAATCTGTGAACCTTGGCCAACGGGGATGTATGTACCTTGTTTGTGATAGCTTAATCAGCCCGAGGCTTCTTCAATAGTCGGGCGCGAAGATCTGGGTGCTCAGGCGGCTGGTAAGCCAGACAACTTCTTCATCTACAAATAGAAGAGATAGTTTGTTTCTGTTCATCCAGCTCGACTGGAGATTGGAGGAAGGAAAGAGAAGGGGAAAAAACAAAACCTCGGTGGTGCAGAACAATGGCAAGCATGCATGGGGTGGAGCATCCTCGTCGAGGCCGCGCTGGCCGGTCACCGGCTAATGTCACTGCTCTGTGCAGCCATGCTCGCCTATGCCTACTCCTCATGCACATCAAGTTGTCGACCTTAAGTCCAACCTGCTTCTTTTTTGCTCTTCCCAACCAACTTCTTCACCATCTCCAAGTCTGCATCAATTAATTTTCTGTCCAGTTATACGCACAATAATAATTCTCAGCTATGTTAAGGTGTGAGGTTGTCAACTAATTGACGAACATAAACTATATGCAACTCAAAAGCAGAGTGTTCAAAATAAGCAGAGAGGCACAGTTAACATTGATACTAAATTAATGAGTCTCTGCTGCCAAGTCAACCATGTGCATACACAATAGCCTCTTATAGGATGAGGTGAGTACTAACCCGACCTTGTTTTTTAGAGCACGCAAATTGCTTACAATATTTTTTATAGAAGGATAAAGCAAGTAATGTTACAAGAGAGCGGTCGTAATAATAGGAACACCAATAATACATCACTCCTAGATACAAATGGAACTACTCCCACATGCAGCAACTCCGGTTCCTCTGGCCAGCTTCCAAAGAAGCATATCAGATAAGATTTGAGTGGTCACATATTAGTGTTGGCAAATAATAAAGGCTCCAGCCGACCGGAGAATCAAAACCTCACCGCTTCTGCTTTGAAATGAGGACCCTGCTCGTGATCCACCACTCTACCAAGACATCAGAGACCAAGGGGAGGATGATGGTGTTCTCCAATCAGACATCGTCAAGGCAGCAGTGCCAACCCTGCCTCGAGTAGATGCATTGCATTAGTAGTGAGATATCTAAGAAGTATGGCCAGCACAGACCTTGCATTGGTCGCAGAGGAAACACACTAACCCCGCCATTAGAGTCAAGGAATGAATGGTATTGAGATATATATCTAAGTACATAATGTATGGTAATATGAAAACGTTGAATGCTGAAACCCCAACAAAACAGTGCATTCACACCTAGAATTTTGCTTGCAAAGTAAGTTATCTACCTATCCTGCTCATCCACTTAACGCACCACTCTATTAGCGATACTACCTAGAGTGTTGGTCTAGTTCCTCCAGCAATGGTAAATTAAGAAGAACCCAAGAACTCCTGCAAGTGTAGGATCAAAATGTTGATGTCATCTGCAAGTGCAGGATCAAAATGTTGATGTCATCTATAGGAAATTGCTTTCGAAAGCCTGTATGAGCGGAAAAGGGGGTGTTGTTCATACCTTAGATGGATCAGCCTGAGCCTTCTGCAAGAGCTTGGTGCCGAAGCTCCTGGTGATTGGGTGATTGATCCCCGTCGGCAGTTGGATCTTGCTGTTGCAGTGAACAAGACAAGATCCAGTTCAGTCCAAAGAACGGAAGAACAAAAAAACAGAACATTATTCGATCCTTGCGCTGATTTTCTTACCCGTCGAGGACGTTCACGTGGAGAACGTCGCCGATGTCCCCGAGCACCCGTCTGTTTCCTCTCACACAGGGGAGGCCAGCGCTGGCGCCGGCATCCTTCTGCTTCCCTGTCGGGCCTGCGGCACCTGGACATCACGAACGAGAAACATGAGTAAAGATCAAGGAATTGCTAGTTGACACACGAATCCGGCAAGAAACTCTCTCGCATCAGACTGTCCTGGTTGGAAACATTATTAATGAAAATTTGGTCTTGACGAATTAGACTATGAACATCAGAACTCAACTAAAACAAAGCCGTGAGAAACCTAACGGCGCAGCTAGGACCAAATCAAGAATCCCTAGAGCGGCCATTTCCCATGCAGCGCGGTGAGAAAGAGAGATTATGTTGATGGGCGGACATGCGACTCACCTTTGTTGGCTGGCCGTGGAGCGACTGTCGCGTGCTGGTTATGCACCTGGTCGCCATGGGGATTGTCCCAGCGAGGTGCTTCCGGCGACCCCTGCCCCCGATTCCTCTCTGCTCCTACTGCTACATGTTCTCTGGTGGGGAGGAGGTGCGATGTTGACTTGTGGAAGCCCTAGAACGGGAAGGGGCAAGATGTTGGACGGCGGAGGCATGGAACTGTGGTCCCGTGATGGCGGCGGCGGCGGCGCCATCCCATAGCCACAACCTAGCAAAAATATCAAGGAGGATAGGATCGAGAGAGGAGTTGGCGGCGTACTGTTTTTTTTTTCTTTTTCGAGAGAGGAATCAAATGACCCATTCTCAAGGAAAATTTTGTTTTTGCCACTCTAGATTTTGTCAATTTTCCTTATGCCACTCCAGATTTTGACATTTCACTTTTGCCAATCTTAGTTTTTGACAATTATCACAATTGCCATTTCCATGGCAAAAGCAAAATTTCCAGAGTGGCAATTGTGATACATTTCAAAAGCTAAGAGTGGCAAAAATGAAATAAAATTATTTTGCTTTTGCCACGGAATGTCAATTGTGATAATTGTCAAAAGCTAAGAATGGCAAAAGTGAAATGTCAAAATCTAGAGTGGCATAAGGAAAATTGGCAAAATCTAGAGTGGCAAAAACAAAATTTTCCCTTCTCATATAATAGTAATGATTTATGATTGATCAAAGATTGATCATGATTTATTCATTTCCATATAAAAGTTACCAAATACTACCCAATTTTTTTATGCTTGATTAAAGATTGATCATGAATTATTCCTTTCCATATAAAAGTTACCGAAAATTGATCTTATTGGCATATAAAATTGGTTTAAATAGATCGTGGGTAAAATTCCATTATTTGTTTCCTTAAAATTCGTTATTTTATTTCCTAAAGTAAATTGCATTGATGGGAGGAATCAGTTGATTTAGGTAAGTTAGACCTGTGATCTTTTGTATCTTAAGAAAGTGTTGGTTTACAAGGAAAGAATGGAGACAAAAATAAACCCGTAGAAAAGGGGTGGGGGGGGACGAAAAAATCAGATGAAAAAAACCAGACGAAAGTGGTGGGACTATTCAACCAACTCAGATAAGATTTGAGTGGTCACATATTAGTGTTGGCAAATAATAAAGGCTCCAACCGGTTAACATGACCAGAGAATCAAAACCTCACCGCTTCTGCTTTGAAATGAGGACCCTGCTCGTGATCCACCACTCTACCAAGACATCAGAGACCAAGGGGAGGATGATGGTGTTCTCCAATCAGACATCGTCAAGGCAGCAGTGCCAACCCTGCCTCGAGTAGATGCATTGCATTAGTAGTGAGATATCTAAGAAGTATGGCCAGCACAGTCCTTGCATTGGTCGCAGAGGAAACACACTAACCCCGCCATTAGAGTCAAGGAATGAATGGTATTGAGATATATATCTAAGTACATAATGTATGGTAATATGAAAACGTTGAATGCTGAAACCCCAACAAAACAGTGCATTTACACCTAGAATTTTGCTTGCAAAGTAAGTTATCTACCTATCCTGCTCATCCACTTAACGCACCACTCTATTAGCGATACTACCTAGAGTGTTGGTCTAGTTCCTCCAGCAATGGTAAATTAAGAAGAACCCAAGAACTCTTGCAAGTGTAGGATCAAAATGTTGATGTCATCTGCAAGTGCAGGATCAAAATGTTGAAGTCATCTATAGGAAATTGCTTTCGAAAGCCTGTATGAGCGGAAAAGGGGGTGTTGTTCATACCTTAGATGGATCAGCCTGAGCCTTCTTCAAGAGCTTGGCGCCGAAGCTCCTGGTGATTGGGTGATTGATCCCCGTCGGCACTTGGATCTTGCTGTTGCAGTGAACAAGACAAGATCCAGTTCAGTCCAAAGAACGGAAGAACAAAAAAAAACAGAACATTATTCGATCCTTGCGCTGACTTTCTTACTCGGCGAGGACGTTCACGTGGAGAACGTCGCCGATGTCCCCGAGCACCCGTCTGTTTCCTCTCACACAGGGGAGGCCAGCGCTGGCGCCGGCATCCTTCTGCTTCCCTGTCGGGCCTGCGGCACCTGGACATCACGAACGAGAAACATGAGTAAAGATCAAGGAATTGCTAGTTGACACACGAATCCGGCAAGAAACTCTCTCGCATCACACTGTCCTGGTTGGCAACATTATTAATGAAAATTTGGTCTTGACGAATTAGACTATGAACATCAGAACTCAACTGAAACAAAGCCGTGAGAAACCTAACGGCGCAGCCAGGACCGAATCGAGAATCCCTAGAGCGGCCATTTCCCATGCAGCGCGGCGAGAAAGAGAGATTATGTTGATGGGCGGACAGGCGACTCACCTTTGTTGGCTGGCCGTGGAGCGACTGTCGCGTGCTGGTTATGCGCCTGGTCGCCATGGGGATTGTCCCAGCGAGGTGCTTCCGGCGACCCCTGCCCCCAATTCCTCTCTGCTCCTACTGCTACATGTTCTCTGGTGGGGAGAGGTGCGATGTTGACTTGTGGAAGCCCTAGAACGGGAAGGGGCAAGACGTTGGACGGCGGAGGCATGGAACTGTGGTCCCGTGATGGCGGCGGCGGCGGCGGCGCCATCCCATAGCCACAACCTAGCAAAAATATCAAGGAGGATAGGATCGAGAGAGGAGTTGGCGGCGTACTATTTTTTTTCGAGAGAGGAATCAAATGACGAATTCTCATATAATAGTAATGATTTATGATTGATCAAATATTGATCATGATTTATTCATTTCCATATAAAAGTTACCAAATACTACCCAATTTTTTTATGCTTGATTAAAGATTGAGCATGAATTATTCCTTTCCATATAAAAGTTACCGAAAATTGATCTTATTGGCATATAAAATTGGTTTAAATAGATCGTGGGTAAAATTCCATTATTTGTTTCCTTAAAATTCGTTATTTTATTTCCTAAAGTAAATTGCATTGATGGGAGGAATCAGTTGATTTAGGTAAGTTAGGAAAGTTAGACCTGTGATCTTTTGTATCTTAGGAAAGTGTTGGTTTACAAGGAAAGAATGGAGACGAAAATAAACCCGTAGAAAAGGGGTGGGGGAGGGGACGAAAAAAACCAGACGAAAAAGAACCAGATGAAAGTGATGCGACTATTCAATCAACTCGTCCATTAGGAGTAGAGATGGGGCATTTGTAGTCTTGTGTCACTCCCACCAACCCCTCCGCAAACCCTATATTTTGCCCACGAGGATCATACACACGACCTTTTGCTAAAGCGTAACCAAGTTGGGCCAGCCCATTTGACGTGTGCATTAACTCAATCAAAGCGACCGTTTCCCAAAACTATGTCATGCATTAACTCATTCAAATCAAATCTAAAAAATCTCAATAAAATCCAAACTTTCCTTGTCTTTCATCACTTATACCCAAATCAAATCAAATTTTACCAAAACATCAACTATAGTCAAAATTGACCGGCCCATTTGACACGTGTGCGGGTATTTTTTTCTTCTATGTTTTGTTTTTTGGTTTCTTTTTTTATGTTTTATTTTTTCCATGACCAACATATTATTTTATGCTCGGCATACTATTATAATCGACACTTTTTGAAAACAAAATCCAAAAATATCACAGTTTCCCAAAACAATGTCATGCATTAATTAACTTAATCATATCAAATCTTAACAAAATCTCAACTAATATGAAACTTTCCTTGCGTTCCACTACTCATATCCAAATCAAATAAAATCTTAGCAAAACATCAACTATAATCAAAGTTCGCCAACACATTTGACGGGTGCATGCGTTTGTATTCTTCTTTTTATTCTAAGTAACGTTTTTTGTTTTCAGTTTTATTCAGTTTTTCTATGACTAACCTATTATTTTGTGCTTGGCATACTATCAGCATCAGCACAGACCTATACTCCATTGTGAGTTGACAGTGTCGCCTCCATTCTAGTTAAACATCCACCACCAATTTTTACTATCCCACCAATTTATTAAAATTGTTTTTTAGCCCACTGATCTATTTATCTGGTTTATATCTTCCAAATCTACACAAATCATGTAGATCGATCTTCGGTATATTTAGTAATGTCTCTATCGAAAGAAATAAATGACGATGATCTGTAATCAATCTTTAAAGATCAAATCTGCCGACAGGAATCAATGTGTGATAACACAAGGCTACATCTATCTATACCAATATAAAAAGACCAAAAGGGGCAGATTCAATTAATCCCGGCCATCAAATCATGTGAAGCCAACGACCAAGACTGCTTCAATGTCGAGCACTCAACACGTTTAGCGTGCAGTTAATTTCATGCCAAATATAATGCTAATCACATAATAACACGCAAATAATATCCTACTTAATATCCACATGCACTTAATATATTTCCAAATTAACGTGCATTGCACATACACATTGACTAGTTTATGAAAACAACCAATTGCATGTCTATAATCTCTTTATTTTTAAGGCCCGATTTTTTATATCGTTCGCCTCCCACCAGTTTAAATGAATTTTTTATTCCTAATTCAACCCGCATCGCACGAGCCTCTCTCTCTCTCTCTCTCTCTCTCTCTCTCTCTCTCTCCAGCGGTCGATTCCCCTCCGGCGTAGGGTCCTCATATAGAATGAGGTTGTGGCTCTGCTGCTCGACTCCTCCTCTCCCCTTGACTAGGGTTTCTATATCAAGCTGCCTACACCTCCATTTGCACCTACCTATGGATGTCACCCTTCTTCCACCATGGTGAGCAAGCCCGCCCCTCGACAGCAATGTGGGCCTGCTCTATGGCAGCTCGAGGACCAAACAGGAAGGAGGAGGTGGAGGAGCTATGGCGTCACGCTCTCCCCCGACGATTTAACGTCATCTGATTGGCAGCACCCGCCAGATCTGATTCCTCTACACTCAATCCTTCTGTTCTTGATATGTCGCAGGAGCCTCCACGGGGACGGTGGTCGGAGAATATGAAATTTTATGTTATTGATTAGACCTCTTTGTGTTTCTTTTAGTTAAATGGTTTGCCATAGAATAGAAATTTGAGTATCGTGGTTGTTGTACCGAAAATAATCTAGCGAGCAATAATAAAATGAATAATAGTTTCTTGGTCATTCCTCATGGTGGTGGAGGCCACAACGGCATCGCAAAGCAACAGGTGGCGATGGTGGTGACCGCAACATCTCAGAGCGGTAGGTGGCGGCGGCGGCCGTAGGCCAGCACGTGGGCGGAGACGCTTCTTAGCTGTTCCTCGTAGTGGAGGCGACGACTTGTCTATGGATGACACACTTCTTCCGCCATGGTGAGCGACCCTGACACCCGACAACGACGTCAGCCCACTTTGTGGTAGTTCGAGGACCAGGCGGGGAGGAGGTGGAGGAGTTGTGGTGTCATGCTCTCCCCCAACGATTTGAAGTTGTCTGCCTTATAGCATCCGCTCGATTCAGCTCCTCCACACTCGGTACTTTTACTGTAGATGTGTCACACGAGCCACCATGAAGGTGGCGACCGGCGAATACAAAATTTGATGTATGACGGTAATAGAATTATTGTTGATTAGACCGCTTTGTGTTTCTTGGAATTAAATGGTTTCACTACCGGAATCGCCCCCTATGCCGACGGCCCGTCGGCATATCCCTGTGTACCGTCAAGACAGACCTATGCCGACGGCCCCCATCGGCATAGGGCCGTCGGCAACATATACGTCGGCATAGCCAGGGAGGCCGCCGGCATAGAAAAGCCGTCGGCATAGTTGCTTTCCCGACGGGGGCCGTACATCTATGCCAACGGCCCAGGCCGTCGGCAACGTTCACGCCTAACGGCGGCCGCCGTCAAGTTTGCCCAAGGACTACTCGCCACGTGGCACACCTATGTCGACGGCCTAGCCGTCGGCTTAGTTAAAAAACTAAGCTGATGGCTAGGCCGTCGGCATAGGTGTGCCACGTGGCGACCAGATGCTTCTCGTGGACCAGGGCTATGCTGACGGCCTAGTCATTGGCTTAGTTTCAAACTATGCCGACGGCTAGGCATATTCCTTCCTCCGCTGCTCCAAGTAGTTGACACGTGGCATCTATGCCGACGGCATGGCCGTCGGCTTAGTTTAAAAACTGTGCCGACGGCTAGGCTGTCGGCATAGATGCCACGTGTCAGCTACTGGGAGCTCACGCCAGCCCTATGCCGACGGCCTAGCCGTCGGCATATTTTGCATTTGATTTTCTTTTTCTTTTTCCTGTTTGTTTTCAAATGAATTCAATTCAAATAACAACACATATCAGCAGATATATAAACTCATGGAATAGACATATAGAACACAACGAGATATCATCCGACACCATCACAACAATATATGCATAAGCATCATCACAATCAACACACACATAAGCATAAGCATATAGAGAAGCACACAAGTCATCTAAATGATCATCACCACACACAAGTCATCTCAAGCATCATCACCACACACAAGGCTTAAGCACCAGGACGTCGAGCACCGCGGATGTCGTCACCGCCAAGACTGCCGAAGCCCATGTCGTCGCTGCTAGCGGCAGTGCTACCGCCAAGACCGCCTCCACCTCCGCCTCCGTCTCCGTGGATCGGAGTGGTCAGGCTCCGTGTCTCGGGAGTGCTGCGAAGACCACCGCCAACGGTAGATCCACCTGTTCCGTGGATGTTGAAAAGACATATTAACGGGGTATATGACTGTGTTGAAAGGCATGACATGCTTTGGGTGAATAGATTGGGGATGAACTAACCGGCGAGGGGCCATCGTTCTGTAACACAAACTCCTCAAAGGTCAGCGGCACTGGTTGTGCTGGAGGGCATTGTGCTGGCTGCAACTGAGGACACCTGCCGGCCGCCATTTCCTGAAAAGCCTGCTGCATCTGGCGATCCCTCTGCACTTGGTGTTCATAAAGCCTCTGATGCCACGTCATGGTCTCCTGGCGTGTGTACTCTAGGTAGGCCTACGGTATGACATGATGGAACTCATAAAACTACTAAATGCGGAAAATAAAGTGAGCAATGAAGATAAGAGGGAAAATACTTACAGATTGTTTCTCCTGAAAGAGGGACTGTGCACTGGTCACTGGCTGGCTCGTGCACTGGCTCAGGCTCGGGTCGATCCGACAGAGCTCTGTGTAGGAGATCGTAGGAGTGATCACAACATCGAGAACCGCCTCCCGACCGTGCTCCTTGGGCCCCATGCTCACCACCGCCCTCTCGTCCAGATCTGCCGCAATGGGGTCAGGTGTGTTAGGATGTAACTTCAGATACACTTCAGAGTAGGCCTTATTCCTCCCCGCGGTCTTCTTGCCATAGTACTTGGGCTCGCCAGGCTTGGGGTCCTTCCGCGTATGGGCGATCTCCCACGCCTGCATGTGTGAGAGCGGCCGCTTCAGTTTCTCCTCCTGCACCACCAAACAGAGGTTAGTCATACATAAGAAAGTGATGGTAAATAGAAGAATAAGAATGTTTAATGGGGTTAGTCATACACTAACTGCCTTGTGGAGATAGTGGTTTTGGTTTCCCTGAGCATGTACTCCCTCCTTCCCTCGGCTAGCCTTGTTTTTCATTCTCATAGCCGCCCAGGCTCCAGCCTCATCACACCAAAGATCCACCAATGCCGCCCAGGACTCGTCTTTTCCATAAGACCAATTTGGACACACCTACATAATGAAAGCATAATGGCATGTCAACATGAAACGGTGAAATGTACCACAAGGTAGCGAAAGAACAATGAAAAATCTTTTATACTTACCGCCAAGTACTCGTGCCTCTCCAAGGTAATGCCCATCCTCCGCGCTTCTTCCTTGGTCATCTTCACACCAAGAGCGTCGTGATAGTATGTCGAGATGGCCACATAGCGCACCTCGTGCTACATCTGGCGGGCCTTCTTCTTGCATTGGCGCAGCATGATTTGGTCCGCTCTGGCCCTGTGCTCCGGAAGAACTCGATAGAATTTCTACAATCATGCATGAAACAAGAATGGAAGAAGCCATGAGTTAAATCATTCATGAAACTAGAATGGACTTGTGCTTCTGAAGAGAACTCGCCGAGAAAGTAGTGATCACGACCTTGGCATGGGTCTCATGGTCCGCATGGAGGGCCGCTTCCCAGTGGTCCCAGCTCGTGGCCAAAACCTGACAGTCCGGCTGCCTGACTGGATCCGGACAGTACAACCCCGACCAGTATAACTTCAACAAGACGGTGATGAGGCCGTTGGGAATACGGACCCCTTTAGAATATATCCATTTGCTGTAAAAGAATGAACTATCAGCATGTGACAAGCAAAATAAATAACAACCGGAATAAGCATGTGACAAGCAAAATAATGAAATTATTACAAAGTGGCACTTACTCTTTTCCCGTGGGCTCAATGAGCCACTTCTGCTCCTCAGTAGCAGGAACCTGCTTTGGTAGCTTTGCGTTACCACGCAGCCACCCCTTGTTGTCAACCCCCTTCCCGTCACCACCGTCATCCCCGCCACCACCCTCCTCCTCGCCTGCCTCCCCCTCCCCAACCTCCTCCTCCTCCTCCTTGTCCTCCTCGCCTGCCTCCTCCTCCACCTCCTCCTCCTCCTCCTCCTCCTCCCCAGAGTGTACCTCACTAGAGGAGGGTACCTCACTAGAGGAGGGCCTCGAAGACAACACCCCTAAGTCGGTGAGGGTGCGCTCTTTCTAGCCGCGGCCCCCTGTAGTGGCTCTCCC